>NC_092048.1:78916635-79216635 GCF_003086295.3 Arachis hypogaea | reverse complement strand
GCCTTCTGTAGTCAATACACATGCGCCACCCTGTAACTGTTCTTGTAGGAACCAGTTCATTTTTTTCATTATGAACCACTGTCATGCCTCCTTTTTTGGGGACAACTTGGACAGGGCTCACCCAGGAGCTATCAGAAATAGGATAAATAATCCCAGCCTCTAGTAATTTGGTGACCTCTTTCTGCACCACTTCCTTCATGGCTGGATTTAGCCGCCTCTGTGGTTGTACCACTGACTTAGCATCATCCTCCAATAAGATCTTGTGCATGCATCTAGCTGGGCTTATGCCCTTAAGGTCACCTATGGACCACCCAAGAGCTGTTTTTTGTGTCCTTAGCTCCTGAATTAGTGCTTCCTCTTCCTGTGGATTTAAAGTAGAGCTTATGATCACTGGAAAAGTGTCACCTTCTCCCAGAAATGCATATTTCAGGGATGGTGGTAATGATTTGAGCTCGGGTTTAGGAGGTTTTTCCTCTTCCTGAGGAAGTTTCAGAGGCTCTTCCATTTCCTCTGAATCCTTCAAATCAGGCTGAACATCTTTAAAGATGTCTTCTAGCTCTGATTTGAGACTCTCAGCCATGCTGACCTCCTCTACCAAAGAGTCAATAAGATCAACTTTCTTGCAGTCTTTTGGTGTGTCTGGATGCTGCATGGCCTTGATAGCATTTAACTTAAACTCATCCTCATTGGCTCTCAGGGTTACTTCCCCCTTTTGGACATCAATGAGAGTTCGTCCAGTTGCTAGGAAAGGTCTTCCTAGAATGAGAGTAGCACTCCTGTGCTCCTCCATTTCCAGCACTACAAAGTCAGTGGGAAAGGCGAATGGCCCAACCCTGATAATCATGTCCTCAATCATGCCTGATGGGTATTTAATGGAGCCATCAGCAAGTTGGAGACATATCCGGGTTGGTTTAACTTCTTCAGTTAAACCAAGCTTTCTGATAGTGGATGCAGGTATTAGGTTGATGCTTGCCCTAAGATTGCATAAAGTTGTCCTGGGATCTTTAAGCTTTTCTGGAAAGCTTTTCAGAATGACTGCACTGCATTCTTCAGTAAGGAGAACTCTTTCAGTTTCTCTCCAATCCTTCTTATAACTCAAGATCTCTTTCATGAACTTGGCATAAGAAGGTATTTGCTCAAGTGCCTCTGCAAACGGAATCTTTATTTCAAGAGTCCTGAGATAATCTGCAAAGCGAGCAAATTGCTTATCTTGCTCCTCTCGGCGGAGTTTTTGAGGATAAGGTATCTTGGCTTTATATTCCTCAACCTTAGTTGCTGCAGGTTTATTTCCTACAGAGGTGGTTGGAGAAGCCTTTTTAGAGGGGTTGTTATCAGCACTTGTGTATGTATGATCCCTCACTGGCATTTGAATGCCAGGAGTGGAAGCTGGAGTGACGTTAGACGCCAACTCCTCATCTGTTCCTGGTGTCTGAACGCCAGAATTGTGCTTCCTTTGGGCGTTCAACGCCAATTCCTTGCTTGTTTCTGGCGTTGAACGCCAGGACTGAGCATGGTTTGGGCATTCAACGCCAGCTTTCCACCCAATTTCTGGCGTTTGAGTGCCAGAATTATTCCTCTCCGGGCTCTTACTATCCTCAGATAGATTTTGAGTAGTTTGCTCATTTCTTGGCTTCCTGCTACCTTGAGGTGAGGCATCTAATGTTTTCCCCTTCTTAATTGAACTGCTTGACATTCTTCTGTTATTTGTTTTGACAGCTGCTGTTTTGTTTGCTTTAATTGTACTTTCATATTTATATTAGCCATTCTTGTCTCTTGTAGTCTCTCCTTGAATTCGGCTAACTGTTTTGTTAGAAAATCCAATTGCTGATTAAATTCAGTGGCTTATTCTGCAAGACTGAGTTCAGTAGTCACTGTTTTAGCCTCTTCTTTCATGAAAGGTTCATTGCTTAGGTATAGATGTTGATTTCTGGCAACTGTATCAATGAGTTCTTGAGCTTCTTCAATTGTCTTTCTCATGTGGATAGATCCACCAGCTGAGTAGTCTAGAGAAATCTGAGCTATTTCTGTAAGCCCATAATAGAAGATGTCTAACTGCACCCACTCAGAAAACATTTCAGAGGGGCATTTTCTTAGCATCTCTCTATATCTCTCCCAGGTATCATAAAGAGATTCATTATCTCCTTGTTTAAAGCCTTGGATGTCCAGCCTTAGCTGTGTCATCCGTTTTGGAGGGAAGTATTGATTCAGAAATTTTTCTGACAGCTGTTTCCATATCCTTATGCTAGCCTTAGGTTGGTTATTTAACCACCTCTTAGCTTGGTCTTTTACAGCAAATGGAAATAGTAATAATCTGTAGACATCCTGATCTACTTCCTTATCATGTACCGTGTCAGCAATTTGTAAAAACTGTGCCAGAAACTCTATAGGTTCTTCCTGAGGAAGACCAGAATACTGGCAACTTTGCTGCACCATGATAATGAGCTGAGGATTCAACTCAAAGCTACTGACTCCGATGGAGGGTATACAGATACTACTCCCATATGAAGCAGTAGTGGGATTAGTATATGACCCTAGAGTCCTTCTGGACTGTTCATTTCCACTTAGGTCCATGATGGAGAAAAGGGAATTAATATGAATAGCAAATAGAATATATTTTTATTTTTTTTTATTTTATTTTTTTAAAAAAAACGAATAAATAAAAAAAGATAAAATTTTGAAAATCAAATAAGATAATTAGAAATTAAATATAGATCTCGAAAATTAAGAACAAAAAATTTAAAACCAAAATAATTACTTAATTAAGAAGATTTGAGAAATTTTGGATATGGTTTTTGAAAAGGAGTTTAAATTTGAAATAAAAAAATCTGAATTTTAAAAGTACTTTTCGAAAGTTTGCTTTAAAATAGAGATAAAAGATATTTTTGAATTTAATAAGGAAAGAGAAAAACAATAAAATGGCACAAGATTTAAAAATTTTTAGATCTAATGCTCCTTGTTTTCGAAAATTTTGGAGGGAAAATACCAAGGAACACCAAACTTAAAAATTTTAAGATCAAGACACAAGGAAAACTCAAGAACACCTTGAAGACTCACAAGAACAAAAAGAATATGAAGATAGAACACCAAACTTAAAATTTTTAGAAAACCAAAATAAAATTTTCGAAAACTAAAGAAAAATTAGCAAGAAAACACCAAACTTAAAGTTTGGCACAAGATTTAATAGAAAAATTATTTTTGAAAAAGTTTTAAAAAGAAAAACTTGAATGGGCAACTATTCCCAAGAAAATAGACACATTCAAAAAATGCATGAACCAATTGGAGAAGAAGTATTTTTGAAAAATTTAAGGAACACAAAAAGCATGCAATTGACACCAAACTTAAAACATAAAACTAAACTCAATTAGAAAAACTCAATTATATAAAAAAAATAAATTTTCGAAGAAAAATTTTTGAAAAAGAAAATAAGGATTCTAAAATTTTAACAAGAACAACAATAAAATACTAAAAGATAAATCACAGATTAATAAAGAAAAATAAAAAATTTTGAAATATTTTTGAAAAGAAAGTAAAAGACTCTGACCCAAAAGACAAAATCTTCCTAATCTAAGCAACAGGATAAACCGTCAGTTGTTCAAACTCGAACAATCCCCGGCAACGGCGCCAAAAACTTGGTGCACGAAAATGTGTATGTCAATGTCAATATTACTATTGCTCACAAATTCGCACAACTATCCAGCAAGTGCACTGGGTCGTCCAAGTAATACCTTACGTGAGTAACGGTCGAATCCCACAGAGATTGTTGGCTTGAAGCAAGCTATGGTTATCTTATTATTCTTAGTCAGGATACCAACAACAGTGTTTTGTAAGTTCAATTGTAAAAAGCAAAAAGGCATAAAATAAATACTTATTGTGCAATAATGGAGAATATGTTGGAGTTTTGGAGATGCTTTGTCATCTGAATTTCAACTTTTCTCTTTTACTCCTCTACACACACGCAAGGCTCCTTCCATGGCAAGTTGTATGTAGGGTGTCACCGTTGTCAATGGCTACTTCCCATCCTCTCAGTGAAAATGGTCCAAATGCTCTGTCATAGCACGGCTAATCATCTGTTGGTTCTCGATCATGTCGAAATAAGATCCATTGATCCTTTTGCGTCTGTCACTACGCTCAACAATCGTGAGTTTGAAGCTCGTTACAGTCATTAAATCCTGAATCCTACTCGGAATACCACAGGCAAGGTTTAGAGTTTCCCGATTCTCATGAATGCCGCCATCAATCCTAGCTTATACCACGAAGATTCTGATTAAGAAATCTAAGAGATACTCATTCAATCTGATGTAGAACGGAGGTGGTTGTCAGGCACACGTTCATGGATTGAGGAAGGTGATGAGTGTCACGGATCATCACCTTCTTCATAGTGAAGCGCGAATGAACATCTTAGATAGGAACAAGCGTGTTTGAATGGAAAACAGAAATAATTGCATTAATTCATCGAGACGCTGCAGAGCTCCTCACTCCCAAGAATGGAGTTTAGAGACTCATGCCGTCAAAAGGTATAAAGTTCAGATCTAAAAATGTCATGAGGTACAAAATAAATTTCTAAAAGTTGTTTAAATACTAAACTAGTAACCTAGGTTTACAGAAAATGAGTAAACTATGATAGATAGTGCAGAAATACACTTCTGGGGCCCACTTGGTATGTGCTGGGGCTGAGACTTAAGTTTCTCACGTGCCTGGGCTGTTTCTGGAGTTGAACGCCAGGTTGTAACCTGTTTCTGGCGTTGAACTCCAACTTGTAACCTGTTTCTGGCGCTGAACGCCAGACTGTAACATGGAACTGGCATTGAACGCCAATTTATGTCATCTATCCTTGACCAAAGTATGAACTATTATATATTTCTGGAAAGCCTTGGATGTCTACTTTCCAACGCATTTGGGAGCGCGCCAATTGGACTTCTGTAGCTCCAAAAAATCCATTCCGAGTGCAGAGAGGTCAGAATCCAACAACATCAGCAGTCCTTTTTTAGCCTGAATCATATTTTTGCTAACCTCCCTCAATTTCAGCCAGAAAATACCTGAAATTACAGAAAAACACACAAACTCATAATAAAGTCCAGAAATATGAATTTTGCCTAGAAACTAATGAAAATATACTAAAAACTAACTAAAACATACTAAAAATTACATGAAATTAACCCCAAAAAGCGTATAAAATATCCGCTCATCATTGGTTCACCTTCATTATCGACTCCCTGATTAGGGGAAGAACAGAGATCCTCTTCCCCTCCAGAATAGCCCATAGTAACACTGCCACCCGGACTCTTATATCCGTGGCATGCTGATGTGAGAACTTTAGTTGATATAGAATTTCTCAATTGAAATCTCGTTGCAAGTATAGTTCTAAACCAACAAAGAATCCTGACATGCAAAAAATATTGGTTTTGTCACAAGTACAAACCCCAATGAAAATTAACCGAAGTAGTTAGACTCCGAGTCGTCTCACAAGGAATTGCAATGAAATGGTCAATTATTGGCTATGAAGGAACAAGGGGTTTGATTTATAAAAGGGTAATAAAATAAATGACAATAAAAGTAAATCAAGAATTAATAAAGGCAAGGTAAAGAACTCTTGGCTAGACATAGGTAATTGAGATCACCATCCTTGTGTACAAACCATGTATTGACAATTATGAGGAACCGAGCTCATTAAGTCTACTTACAAAAGCCTTAAGTACGTAATATCTACTCCTAGGCTTGAAGTACGTCAAATGGCTTGATCAACATCAATCCATAAGTCCTAACCAAGCTACCAATTAACTTAATAGTAGGCTAGAGCCAATGGTTATCAAATTGACCACTAAGGGTTTTCAAATCACTAATTCAATGAGACCCAATGACTCAAGGTCACTCAATTCCCTTAGCCTAGGCCAAGAGTAAAAAAAACTACTCAAAAACTAGAGAAAACATTTCATCAAACATCTAGAGTGCAATAAAAGGAAACATCATAAATTGCAAGAATCAATAAAATCTACCAACTACCAATTGTAAGAAAAGCAAGATCACAACTCAAATCAACAATAAAAGAACATCAAACATTAAATTACATTAAAAGAGCTCCAAATCCAACAAGAGTTCATTAACATAAAAGAGGCATAAAAGGAAAATTAACATGAAAGCTAAGAGAATCAAAGTGTAGAAGCATGAAATTGTAAAGAAAACAAGATGAGAACAATAATCAAAACCTAGATCTAAGATGGAAATAAGCCTAAGAACCCTAATTCTAGAGAGAAGAGGGAGCTTCTCTCTCTAGAAACTAAACTACATGATGCTGTTCTACAACTAAGTGCTCCCCCTTTGCTCAATCTTCAATTCTGCATCAAATACCCTCAGAAACGAGTTAGTTTGGGCCTGGGCAGCTCATAAATCGCCCCAAGCGATTTCACTTTAAGTGGGTCACGTGCCGAGCATCACGCTTACGCGTGGGTGACGCGTGTGCGTCGTTGGCAAAAACCTCTATCCACGTGTACGCGTGCTTGACACGTGCGCGTGGCTTGAAAAAAATCTCCAATGCACACGTACGCGTGCATGACGCATGCGCGTGGCCCTCAATTCTCCAAAAACTCACTTCTTCATGAATTCTCCCTTTTGCATGATTTTCTCTTCAATTCTTCCATCCAATACTTGTCTTATGAACCTGAAATCACTCAACAACACACATCAAGGCATCGAATGGAATTAAAGTGAATTAAAATCACCAATTTAAGGGCCTAAAAAGCATATTTTTACACTTAAGCACAAATTAAGGGAGAATTATAAAACCATGGTATTTCATTGAACAAATGTGGGAAAAGGTGATAAAATCCTCTAAATTAAGCACAAGATAAACCATAAAATTGGGGTTTATCAAACCTCCCACACTTAAACTAAGCATCTCCTCATGCTAAAATCAAGAAAGAAGCAAAGGGTATCAACATTTATTCAATGCAAACTAACTATATACAACCTATCTATGTGCAATCTATCTAAATGCAATCTATCTACATGAATGCATCTACTTGTTCAAAACAATCAATTTCCAAGAATACATATAAGTACAAGGGCTAAAGCATTAACAATCAAATCAACCCACAATTGAATTGAATCATTGAAAGATTTTACAAACTTGTAAGAAAAGATGATCATGGGTGGAAACATGTAATTAAGCAATCGAACCCTCACCGAATATGTATCCGCTCTAGGCACTCAAGTGTATAGGGTTGATTCACTCAATTCTCCCCTAATCGTGCTTTCCAAGATTTGTTTTTCATCTAACAATGAACAGTTATTCCATGCATGCATACAAGTATCATGAGGACTTTCCCATAGGTTGTAATGGGGCTAGGGTTAAGGTAAGGATGCATATGGTCAAGTGAGCCTGAGATTTGAATCTTTGATTAACATAAGCTTCCTACCCAACCTATATAACAACTTATAAAATTCTAAACAAACCTAACTACCCATTCTTCACTTTTTCACATACTCATGCATTCTCTTTTGATCACCACACATATGCATTGATTATTATTGAACTTTACTTTGGGGCATTTTTGTCCCCTTTTTATTGCGATTCTTTTTCTTTCTTTTTCTATTTCTATTATTTTTTATTTATTTATTTTTTTATCTTATTATTTTTTTTTCTTTTCAAACTAAAATATATACAAGAACATCAATGCATATGGTTTACACATGATTAATACATGAGTATGTACCCAATTCCCAAGATTTTCAACACAAATACAAAATATACTTTTATCTCTACCCAATGTTCCCAACTCTCCCAAAATCAAATGATAAACACTCTCACTAGCCTAAGCTAATCAAAGATCCAAATTTAGGGCATTTATTATTTTTCACTTAGGCTTGTAATGTGCTAACATTAAGAACAAATGGGTTAAGCATAGGCTCAAAATTGGCTAACAATGGATGATAAAAGGTAGACTATTTGGGTAAGTGAGCTATTTGAAACAATGGCCTCAATCATATAAGTGCATTCATACACAAAATAATGGACATAAAAAGTCAAACAAATCAAGGATTACAATCATAGAAAGAGAATAATGCACACAAGAATGAAAATAAGATGTTATATGATGTAACCACACAATTAGGCTCAAGTCTCACAATTGTTCGTTTGTGCATCAGTCATATAACCCATTTGAATTGTGTGGTTGGGATCAAACAAATTTTCTGGAATATCACCCACCATCACCAATTGATTATTCTAATGGTGGTTGGGAATATCACCAAGAAATCACAGATTCTGAGCACTCCAATCAATGGAGATATGCTTTAGAGCCACAAGATGAGCAAGACAAATTCATGGGATATTGTCCACCATCACAATATGATTCAAGTCATTATCCTAATGATGGCTGGAAATATCACCAAGAAATGATAGATGCTGAAGCAATTCACATGAGATATGATCCAGAATCACAAGATGATTTATGTCATTACCCTCATGGTGTCTGGACATGTCAACAAGAGTGTGAACAATAAGTTGAAATGGTTGATGACAAGTCATCTTATGCTAGTTTTACAAGCATTTTTCATTAGTTTCATTAGGTTTTATGCACTTTCTTGCATGATAAGTAAGTAATTGGAGTGGATTTTCATGATTATATTGAATCAATCAAACATCATTTATTTTACACAAAATCATAGGTTTTATGCTAGAATTGATTGATTTTATAAATGATACAATGATCTAGTGATTTTTATGGGACTTTGATTAGTTGTTTGGTTGCATGTAGGTGAAGAAATGATGAAAAGAAGAAAGAGGAATCTTGGAGCACGCTTTATACCTTAGGCCACACTTTTAAAAGCGTGGCCCATGACATTCAAGCGTGGCATTCACAAGGGAACAAAGCAAACAAAGGGTAGCATTTGGAAATGTGAACGCTACATTCACTTGTTGCAACTTTCTCGTGACTCAAAGCTGGGCACTAGGCAAGCCAAGGGTAGCATTCCAAAATGTGAACGCCGCGCTCACATTCTCTATCTTTTTTGTGCCTCAATCAAGGGAAGAAAGGCACACAAGGCCAAGCACCAAGAGAGCAAGGCCAGCGTTCAAAACATTGAACGTAGCGCATCAAAGAAGCCAAGTGTGCACAAAGCAAAACAAAAGGCAGCGTTTGGAAAAGGCAACGTAGCGCTCCCTTGTGCCAACGTTTTCGAGCTTCAAGCCTTGGGAGGAAGACTCACCAAGAGGAAGCATTTGAAAAAGGCAACGTAGCGCTCCCTTTCTTCACCTTTTTCGTGCCTCTAAGCCAAGGAAAGCAAGCAATAAAGTGTAGCGCTCACAATTTGAACGTAGCGTTCAAAGTGTGAATGCTATGGACAAGGAGCTGCAAGGCAAGAGAGCTTGGCACAAGGGGAGGCAATAGTGAACGTAGCGTTTACAAAACCAAACGGAGCACTCCCCTGGGAGCTGACTCATGCTTCCAACCCAACTTAAACCGAAGCCAACTGGACCCATCTTTCTTCAAATCCAAAATTCAAAAGGCCCACTCCAAAGTTTGAAGACCAAAATAAAAAGTGTATAAATAGGATTAAGTTTGATTTGTAAAGGACCTTTAGCTCATTTCAGTTTTCTCACTTTTAATTTTCATTTGTTTTGAATTTGGGATTTGGGAATTGGATCTAGTTTTCTTTCTGCATTTTTATTTCTTCTGCAATTTCTACTATCTGCTCTTGGATTTTGAATTGAGATTGAAGAGCTCCATTGATTCCTGATCTGAGAATCATCCTTCACTTTTCTTTTCAATTGTTCTAAGAATTGGATCTAAATCTTCTCTTCTGTTTTCAATTTAATTTTCTTCTGCAAATTTCTTTTCAGCTTGATCAAGAGAGTAATTGAGATCTAGATCTGCTTCCTAATCTCATTGCTCTTCTTTGATCTTCAATTTCTCTTAAGAATTTCATAATTGACTCAAGTTTTCTTGCTGTTTTGTTTCTTGAAGCAATTTTCAATTTTTGTTCTTGCTACTGAGATCCAGATCTGAATTCTTGCATCTCAGAGCTCTCTGATTTACTTTAGCTTCCAATTTCTAGTTTAATTCTGAATCCCAATACCCAAATCCTTTTGTTCTTCAAAGCAATTTACATTTCTCAGCAATTTAGATTCAGAAAATTTACATTTTTCCACTTTAAGTTCTACAATTTACTTTTCTTGCAATTTAAGTTTCATCTCTTTTACTTTCTTGCACTTTAAGTTACTGCAATTTACCTCTTATGCACTTTACTTTTCTGCTCATTTTACCTTCTACACTTTCATTTTCTTGCAATTTAGCTTCTGTTAATCAAAATCACTCAAATCATCAAATATTCGCTTAACTAAATTCATCACCTAACTAAAATTGCTCAATCCATCAATCCTGTGGGATCGACCTCACTCTCGTGAGTTATTACTACTTGATGCGACCCGGTACACTTGCTGGTGAGTTTGTGTGGAATTGTTTTTCCCTCATCAATGGGACACTTTCCAGAAACACAATATAATCCAGATTGTGATGAGTCTAACAACTACTCATATTGTGGCTGGGAAAGTCAAAATCAAAGAGATCTTAGTGATCCATACTGTGTCATCAAGAGACATCTTCACAAGAGTGTACTTTCAATAAATTCATGCAAGATTGTCCCCAATGCAACAAGATGATCCATACTGTGATGAATTCCACAATTCTTCAAGTTATGATTGAGAGGATCAAAATCAGAGAGCACTCAATGTGTCATACTCCATTAATCAAGACCCATCATCACTTGAGAAAACCTTCAATTCATTCATGAAAAATTGTCCAACCTCACCTCCTAGTTTCTCATATGAAAATCCTTCATCACCTGATGATGCCTCAACACAAAGTTTTCTCCACGATCCATACCAACCATAAAATTCATTCCAAAATTCACAAAATTCATTCCACGCCCCTCAAAACATCACCACAACACATCCATGCCCACAAAATTTCTCTCAACCTTCATCCCTTAAGCTAGCATTTGAACAATAACTTCAAACATCCATAGACTCTTGGAAAGAACAAGAAACCCTCTAAAATAAGATGGATGGATATTTGGAGCAAGCAAGGAGAAACAAAGAATTACTAAGCAAGGAAGATGAGGACCACTGGGTGGATGTGAAGGAGGAAGTAGAAGAGCAAGATGAAGAGGCTACTGTATCAAGTGAAATTTCAATGGAGGAGGAGGTTGTGGAGGTAGTTGAACCCGAGACTACATATCTACAGAAGCCACTTGAGATGAGAAAGGAACATGAACATTCACAACCCTCACAAACTTCCTTAAACCAAAGATTCTCAGCACTTAAATCTGTGATTGAAAAATATGAAGAGGAGATGAAGAAATCTTGGGAAGATCAACAAACCTCCTCCATAAAAGTGCTATTAAACCAGATGTTGAGTGTAAAGGAGGAAGTGAAGGAACAAGAAAGTGAGGAAGACAATCAAGGAAGCTCATACTCAAGTGAAGCAGAGAATTACATAGATGAAGGGCTCATTGGACTACCAATTCAAAAGGCTTTTGATGAAGATAATGCTCCAACCATCACACAACCACCAAGTACTGATATCCAAGAAGTGAAGGTAACTAACAAGAGCACCAATCCTACCCCTAATCCATCAAGAAAGCTCAATCAAGCCATTAACAAAAGGAATCTTGCTGAGGAGTGATGAGCGGATAATTTATACGCTTTTTAGCATTGTTTTTAGGTAGTTTTTAATAGGGTTTAGCTACTTTTTAGTATATTTTTATTAGTTTTTAAGCAAAATTCACATTTCTGGACTTTACTATGAGTTTGTGTGTTTTTCTGTGATTTCAGGTATTTTCTGGCTGAAATTGAGGGACCTGAGCAAAAATCTGATTCAGAGGCTGAAAAAAGACTACAGATGCTGTTGGATTCTGACCTCCCTACACTCGAAATGGATTTTCTGGAGCTACAAAAGCCCAATTGGCACACTCTCAACTTCGTTGGAAATTAAACATCCTGGGCTTTCCAGCAATATATAATAGTGCATACTTTGCCTAAGATTTGGTAGCACAAACTGGCGTTTAAACGCCAGCTCCTTACCCTTTTCTGGCGTTAAACGCCAGAACTGGCATAAAAGTTGGAGTTAAACGCCCAAACTGGCACAAAAGCTGGAGTTCAATGCCAGGAATAGCCTATGTACATGGAAGCTTCAGTGCTCAGCCCAAACACACACCAAGTGGGCCCCGGAAGTAGATTTCTGCACTATCTATCTTAGCTTACTCATTTTCTATAAACCTAGGTCACTGGTTCATTATAAAAACAACTTTTAGAGATTCATTTTGTACCTAATGACATTTTTTACATCTGAATTTTATATCTTCTATGGCATGAGTCTCTAAACTCCATGGTTGGGGGTGAGGAGCTCTGCTGTGTCTTGATGGATTAATGCAATTACTACTGTTTTCTATTCAATCACGCTTGTTTCTATTCTAAGATATTCACTCGCAGTTCAACATGATGAATGTGATGATCTGTGACACTCATCATCATTCTCAACCTATGAACGCGTGCCTGACAACCACTTCCATTCTACCTTAGATTGAGTGTGTATCTCTTGGGTTCCGGGTTCACGAGTTCGATTGTATCTCCTGACAACAGAGAATTCGAATCCGTGAGACTAGAGTCTTCGTGGTATAAGCTAGAATAAACTGGCAGCATTCTTGAGATCCAGAAAGTTTAAACCTTGTCTGTGGTATTCTGAGTAGGATCTGGGAAGGGATGACTATGATGAGCTTCAAACTCATGAATGTTGGGCGCAGTGACAGTGTGCAAAAGGATCAATGGATCCTATTCCAACATAAGTGAGAACCGACAGATGATTAGCCATGCCGTGACAGCACATTTGGACCATTTTCACTAAGAGGACGGATGGTAGCCATTGACAACGGTCATCCACCAACATACAGCTTGCCATGGAAGAAGCCTTGCGTGCGTGAAGAAGAAGACAGTAGGAAAGCAGAGACTCAGAAGACCGAGCATCTCCAAAACCTCAACCTATTCTCCATTACTGCATAACGAGTATTATTTAATCCATGTTCTTTTACTCATTCCAATTAAAACTGAGAATCATTATTAGCATCCTGACTAAGTTTTACAAAATAACCATAGCCTGCTGATGTTAGGATTTTTGCTAGTAAAGAATTTTATAAAAATAGTCGCATTGTAGATATAGATTCTAAACCAACAGAAATCCCTTCGTACAAACGTTTTGGTTGTCACAAGTAACAAACCCCTTTTTAAAATTGATAACCAATTATTTATACCTCGGGTCGTCTTCTCAAGGAATTGCAGGGAGGTATGTTCTTATTATTGGTTATGAGTCTTGTAAATTGGGGGTTTTGAAAGTAAGGAAGCAGTATGTTGAATGATAATAAGAATAAAATAAATAACTATAAAATATACTCTTGGCAAGGTATGAAAACTGGAAGTCCTATCCTGGCTATCCTTATCACTTGTAATGAGAATTGGATTTTTCTCCCACTTTGTTAACCTCTAACTATGAAGGTAAGTTAAGTGGATGAATTAATTCTAATTCCTCAAGTCCTAGTCTTTCCTTGGGAAAAGTTAGAGTTATTGGAACCCGAATTAATTCTGGAAGAATTTCAATTTTCAATCAACCATGAGTTTGATAACTCAAGCGTCTCCAATGACTCAACCAAAGCCAAAAGGGAAAAATCTAAATTATTTATATAAATAAAAGAAAGCAATCATAATTCTAAAATACCTCAATTAGCACTAATAAAGATATCAAATGTAACATGGAAGAGTTCTTAAATTAAATTAGAAAAATAAATAAAAGAAACATTGAACCTGTAATGAAGAAGAAATAATCCTAAATTCTAAAACTAAATCCTAAGAGAGAGGAGAGAACCTCTCTCTTTAAAAATTAAATCTACTCCTAAAATTGTGAATGTGAAAGCTTGATTATGAATGGATGCATTCCCCCACTTTATAGCCTCTAATCTGTGTGTTTTGGGCTAAAAACTGGGTCAAAAACAGCCCAAAAATTGCTCCCAGCGATTTCTGTTACGTTCAGGTCGTGGGAAGGTGACGCGGAGGCGTCCTCCACGCGGTGGCGTGGATTGAAGTTCGTAGATGCAATGCGGGCGCGTCATTCACGCGTTCGCATCGTCTAACGTTGGGGCAGCTATGGCAAATTATATATCAAATTGAAGCCCCGGACGTTATCTTTCCAACGCAACTAGAACCGCATCATTTGGACCTCTATAGCTAAAGTTATAGCCATTTGAGTGCGAAGAGGTCAGCCTGGACAGCTTAGCAATTTCTCCAACTTCTTGTATTCCTTCCACTTTTGCATGCTTCCTTTCCATCCTCTGAGCCATTCCTGCCCTGTAATCTCTGAAATCACTTAACACACATATCAAGGCATCTAATGGTAATAAGAGAGGATTAAACATAGGGAACTTAAGGCCAAAGAAGCATGTTTTCAATCAAAGTACATAATTAGGAAGGCAAATGTAAAACCATGCAAATAGTATGAATAAGTGGGTAAAGAGTTGATAAAAACCACTCAATTGAGCATAAGATAAACCATGAAATAGTGGTTTATCAACCTCCCCATACTTAAACCATTAGCGTGTCCTCATGCTAAGCTCAAGAGAAACTATAAAGGGTGAAGAGGAATGGTAGAATGTGTGAAATGCAACCTATGAATGCAACTAAATGCAAAATGTTTCTACCTACTTGGTTAAAAGTAAATAAACTTTTCAAGACAAATATAAATCAAATCCCACTAATCTAAATCATACAATAAAAGACAAATAAACTTGTAGGAAGATATCTTATAAAAGTAGGGAACATAGAATTAAGCATTGAACCCTTACTGCTGGTAGTGTATATGCACTCTAATCACTCAAGTGTATAGGGTAATTCACTCTACTCTTCTCTAATCATGATTTCTAAACTTTGTTCTTCATCTAACCAATCAACAAATATTTAATGTACCAATGCAAATATCATGAGGTCTTTTCAAGGTTGTAATGGGGCTAAGGTAAGGGTGAGGGTATATATATATGGTTAAGTGAGCTATAAATTGAATCTTTAATTAACCTAAGCTTTCACCTAACATACATATTCTCTATATAATTCTAATTCATGCGTAGCTACCCAAAATTCTCACTTTTGTATCACATACTCATGTATCAACTTTTCTTTAATTTTATCACATATGCATTGATTTTTTTCATTAATTTAACATTGGGGTAATTTTGTCCCCTTATTTAATTTGCTCTTTTTCTTTTCTTTTTCTCTTTCGCTTTTTTTTTAATTAGAAAAATAAACATAACTTATCAATGCACATGGATTTTTAATTTTTCTAGTCTCACATGAGTAGGTACCCAAATTCCAAATATTTTATCAAATTAAAAATATAACACATTCCCTTTATAGAATGGAACAAAGCAAAGATTGCAATTATAGAGAAGAAAACACACAAGAAAAACATTTATGGTTAAATAATGTCACCATGTAAGTAAGCTCAAAATCTCACAAGTTGTGTGTTCTTTGGCTCAAAAACCATGTTCCAAATACAACTTCAAACAAGTTTTAACATAAAAATTTTTCAATTTAAATTAGTGAAATATTATAAAAAATTCTTGAAAAAGAAAATATTACTTCATCCAAGTAGTAACTAAATGCACAAAATCAAATAAACATGCAATTAACCATGCAAATGCAACAATGAACAAACAAAGAAAATAAAACAATGGTGTTGAAAAGAAGAAAATAGCTAACCCATGGAGATCGGTATCGACCTCCCCACACTTAAAGATTGCATCGTCCTCGGTGCATGCTAAGATGTACAAGTGGACGGGCTGCTCCAACTGATGTCTTTCTCTATAGATTGTGCAGATTGACTTGCCTGTCTCCCCAGTTAGAAGCTTTCCCTTTCCCTTCCTCGGTGGCCATCCTGAAAGAAGAGAAAAAGAAGGAAAGTAACTCAGAAATAAAGATAAGAACATAAATAAAATATGGGTGTTAATGCCAAATAATAAGGGTCTCATTTACATGGAAGCTTCAACATGTACGTGAGAAAACAATAGAAGCACATGGCATACCAATGGTGCAAAATTTGCAATAATGGGGAAGAGAGTGGGGAAGGAGAGATAATATAAATTCATGTCAATGCAAAAGTAGTACAGATATAAAAGATTGGCATTGATTGAAATAATATTACTTAATCAGAATTAAACAAGTCACTAAGCACCAAGAAAATACCAGAAAAGATGTAACAGTTGAATAAGAACATTTGAACACCAATGGAAAAATAATAAATTTAGAAAAGAAAATAAAAATATGCACAAAATTAAAATGAAATGAATGAAATATGCAATTAAATTAAGTAAAATAAAAAGAAAGATAAGAAGAATGAGAAGTGAAAGAAATAAAGTAAGAAAGAAGAAAAGATAGAAGAAATTAGGATTAGAAAGGAAAAGATAAGATAATTAGCGCTGATCTGGATAAGTTGTGTGGCGCAGGCGACGCGGACGCGTGAGTGACGTGGTCGCATGGTACGCGATAAGGTTAGGTGACGCGGACGCGTGGGTCACGCGATCGCGTGACTCGATTTGTGCTAGTGGCGCAAGTGCATCCTCGCATTCGCACAACTTTCCGTTTGAAATGCATTTTTGCCAAAAATCTGGGTGACGCGGACGCGTGGTTGACGCGATCGCGTGAATGGCCTTATTTCCAATATGACGGGGATGCATGGGGCACGCGTTTGCGTGAGAGGGCTTGTGCTTCTAGCATGGTTCCAGCCCCACTCCGGCCCAACTTACTGCCTTACACCCTTTTACGTCGATTTCACAAAGCCACGCGTTCGCGTGGGTCACGCGGACGCGTGGGAGGCATTTTTCCCACATGACGCGGATGCGTCAGCGATGCGGTCGTGTGGATCAATTTGTGCCACAGGCACGCCTCCAGCCACGCTCTCGCGTGACTCTCTGTTCACTTTTCTTTTTTTCCAAACGCACTGGTGACGCGGACGCGTCAGCGATGCTGCCGCGTCGCGTGCGTGCTTTTTTTTTATTCAATATGCAGATGCAAAATGCAATGATAATGTGGATGCTATGAATAATTCCAGGTTCAGTGAAAATAGAATAATATAAAACTCAAAAACAAACAAAATGAAATAAAATCAAAATTGAAGAAAAAGGAACGATCATACCATGGTGGGTTATCTCCCACCTAGCACTTTTAGTTAAAGTCCTTAAGTTGGACATTTGGTGAGCTTCCTGTTATGGTGGCTTATGCTTGAACTCATCCAGGAATCTCCACCAATGTTTGTGATTCCAATATCCTCCGGGATCCCAAATCTTGATTCAACACCCATCTTCAAGTTGATTATCATGATTCCATCCGGGTGGTTCAGCTTTAGAATCCTTACTGAGGCGTCCAAACAACTTCCTAGACCCATTCAATCGAGCTCTACGCCAACCTTTGCGTTTAAACTTAAAGCTTCAAACCATAATGAACCTTGCAGGACAATTCTTACTACTGGTCATCTTCCTCTTACTCTTAATGCCACAAAGAGCTCTAAGTTGACCATCCGTCTCTAGTAGCCCATATTCAAGTGGGATTAGAATGCTAAGGGATATGAATTTTACCCACTTGAATGTTGTGAAGGATGATGGCAACTTAGGGGGAGGGGTCTCCAATAACTTTGGCAAGGTGATTTCAAGCTCCACTCCCTTGTGCTCTTTGACAATTTCCACCTCTTTGCAAACTTCTTTAATTTCAACCTCTTCCTCTTGGTAGCTTTCTTCCAATTCAATCTCTTCTTCATTACTCACCAAGGGCATGGGAGGCTGTGCTTCTGCTTCTTTAGTCTCCATTTCTTGATCAACCTCTTCCAAGTCTTCAACCATGGTATGCCTTGGAGGTTGTACACTCTCCTCAACATCAACATCAACATCAAACACCGTGGAAGGAGGCTTTGTGACTGGACTTTCCAATTGAGGTACAACATCTCTTAAGTTTGCAACCACTTCTTCCTTTTTAATAATTGCTGCTTTGTCCAGTTGTTTAAGTATAAAATCATACTCATCCTCGATGATTTTCTTTCCATGACAATTCCTTTCAACTACTCCTTCATCTTCAAGCGTCTCTCCTACCCTTACCCGTAGGGCCTCCTCCAGCTCTTTATGAAGTATGGATTCGCGAAGATGATTCCTTCTTTCCTGTTATATATCAATAGCATAATTGGTATCATCTTGCTCTTGGATTGATGGATGTGGGTGCTCTTCCATGGAGGGTGGTGATGGGATGAAAAGATCATTATGTGGTTGAAAAGGAAGTGCACTAGAGCTTGAGGGTTGAATATTGGAGGTAGAGGGTTGGTTCATGCGGGATATAAGATTTTGGAGTGTAAAGGTGAGACCAATAATGTTAGAGATGAGTGTATTGTTATCCAATAGAGGTTGGGGTGGATCTATGTATGGCTCATTCGGTTCATGGGGTGGTTGGTATGGTGGATGTGGGTTAGGGTCATATGGAGGTAAATGGTGAAAAGGGGCTTGTGAGTATGGTGGTCCAAAGTCATGTTGAGGAAAGGGTTTATAGGCATATGGTGGTGGTTGTTGATAGTCCATTGGAGGTGGTTGTTGCCATGAGGGTTGATCAAATCCTTGTGGCTCCTCCCATCTTTGATTGTTCCAACCTTGATGCCTGTTCTCATTGTAATTTCTTCTTCCTGCAACATAATTGTAACCAGACTCATAGCGATGGGGGTGAGAACTCATAATAGCAAATAAAAATTAAAAAATATAAAATAAAAACAAATTTAAATTAAAAGGTTATTTAAAATTTGAAATTTGAATTTTTGAAATTTTGAATTTTAAATTTTTGAAATTTGAATTTTGAAATTTTAAATTTTGAATTTTGAAATAGGAATTTTAAATTTTTAAATTTGAATTTTGAAAATTGAAATTTGAAATTTGAAATTTAAATATTGAATTTTGAAATTTGATTTTTGAAATAAGGTAAGATAAGATTTTGAAAAAGATATGATTTTTTTTTTAAAAAGATTTGAATTTTGAAATTTTAAATTTTGAAATTTGAGATTTGAATTTTAAATTTTTAAATTTGAGTTTTGAAAACTGAAATTTGAAATTTTGAAATTTAAATTTTGAATTTTTGAATTTTAATGAGGAAAGATAAAAACAATAAAATGACACCAAACTGAAAATTTTTAGATCAAAACGAAGGAAACAACTAAGAACAACTTGAAGGTCAAGATGAACGCGAAGAACAACTTGAAGATCAAGATGAACACCAAGAACAAATTTTTTTTGAAAAATTTTTAATAACTAAATAAAAACCAATAACCTCTTAATTTACGAAAAAGTAAAAATAAAAACAAATAAACAAGTAAAAAGCAAATATTTATAATAACCAATAATAAGGCACACGTTTGCAATTCCCCGGCAACGGCGCCATTTTGACGTTAGGATTTTTGCTAGTAAAGAATTTTATAAAAATAGTCGCGTTGTAGATATAGATTCTAAACCAACAGAAATCCCTTCGTACAAATGTTTTGGTTGTCACAAGTAACAAACCCCGTTTTAAAATTGATAATCGAGTATTTATACCTCAGGTCGTCTTCTCAAGGAATTGCAGGGAGGTATGTTCTTATTATTGGTTGTGAGTCTTGTAAATTTGGGGTTTTGAAAGTAAGGAAGCAGTATGTTGAATGATAATAAGAATAAAATAAATAACTATAAAATATACTCTTGGCAAGTTATGAAAACTGGAAGTCCTATCCTGTCTATCCTTATCAATTGGAATGAGAATTAGATTTTTCTCCCACTTTGTTAACCTCTAACTCTGAAGGTAAGTTAAGTGGATGAATTAATTCTGATCCTCAAGTCCTAGTCTTTCCTTGGGAAAAGTTAGAGTTATTGGATCCCGAATTAATTCTGGAAGAATTCCAATTTTCAATCAAGCATGAGTTTGATAACTCAAGCGTCTCCAATGACTCAACCAAAGCCAAAAGGGAAAAATCTAAATTATTTATATAAATAAAAGAAAGCAATCATAATTATGAAATACCTCAATTAGCACTAATAAAGATATCAAATGTAACATGGAAGAGTTCATAAATTAAATTAGAAAAATAAATAAAAGGAACATTGAATCTGTGATGAAGAAGAAATAATCCTAAATTCTAAAACTAAATCCTAAGAGAGAGGAGAGAACCTCTCTCTTTAAAAGCTACATCTACTCCTAAAATTGTGAATGTGAAAGCTTGATTATGAATGGATGCATTCCCCCACTTTATAGCCTCTAATATGTGAGTTCTGGGCTGAAAACTGGGTCAAAAACAGCCCAGAAATTGCTCCCAGCAATTTCTGTTACGTTCAGGTCGCGGGAAGGTGACGCGGAGGCGTCGTCCACGCGGTGGCGTGGATTGAAGTTTGCAGATGCGACGCTGCGCGTCATTCACGCGTTCGCATCACTTAACATCGGGGCAGCGATGGCAAATTATATATCAAATTGAAGCCCCAGACGTTAGCTTTCCAACGCAACTGGAACCGCATCATTTGGACCTTTATAGCTAAAGTTATAGCCGTTTGAGTGCGAAGAGGTCAGGCTGGACAGCTTAGCAATTTCTCCAACTTCTTGTATTCCTTCCACTTTTGCATACTGCCTTTCCATCCTCTGAGCCATTCCTGCCCTGTAATCTCTGAAATCACATAACACAAATATCAAGGCATCTAATGGTAATAAGAGAGGATTAAACATAGGGAACTTAAGGCGAAAGAAGCATGTTTTCAATCAAAGCACATAATTAGGAAGGCAAATGTAAAACCATGCAAATAGTATGAATAAGTGGGTAAAGAGTTGATAAAAACCACTCAATTGAGCACAAGATAAACCATAAAATAGTGGTTTATCACCTGCTTCAAACCGACAATCTCCGTGGGATCGACCCTTACTCACGTAAGGTATTACTTGGATGACCTAGTGCACTTGCTGGTTAGTTGTGCGGAATTGCAAAAGTGTGATTGTGATTTCGTGCACCAAGTTTTTGGCGCCGTTGCCGGAGATTGTTCGAGTTTGGACAACTACGGTTTATTTTTTTTGAATTATTAATATTCAAAGTTTTCTTGTTTGTTTTCTTTGTTTTGATCTAAAAATTCTAAGTTTGGTGTCATTCTGTTGTTTTTCTCTTTCCTTATAAAATTCAAAAAAAAAAGGAAGAAATATCTTTTCCTTTAATTGCTCATAATTTTCGAATTCATTAGGTTGATTTGGTCAAAATTTTAAAATCATATCTTTTTCAAAACTTTTATTGTCTAATTATTTTATTTTATTTTTCTTTATTTATTTATTCGGTTGTTTTTAATTAAATAAAATAAAAATAAAAAAATAATTTATTTGCAATCCACATCATCTCCCTTTCTCCATTATGGATCTAAGTGGAAATGAACAGTCCAGAAGAACTCTGGGGTCATATGCTAACCCCATTGCTGCTGCATATGGGAGTAGTATCTATATACCTCCCATCAAAGCAAGTAGCTTTGAGCTAAATCCTCAGCTCATTATCATGGTGCAGCAAAATTGCCAGTATTCCGGTCTTCCACAGGAAGAACCTACTGAGTTTCTGGCACAGTTCTTGCAAATTGCTGACACGGTACGTGTCAAGGAAGTAGATCAGAATGTCTACAGATTATTACTGTTTCCATTTGCTGTAAAAGATCAAGTTAAGAGGTGGTTAAATAACCAACCCACAGCAAGCATAAGAACATGGAAACAGTTATCAGACAAATTCTTGAATCAATATTTCCCTCCAAAAAGGATGACACAGCTAAGGCTGGACATCCAAGGCTTTAAACTAGAGGATGATGAATCCCTTTATAATGCCTGGGAGAGGTACAGAGGGATGCTAAGAAAATGTCCCTCCGAAATATTTTCAGAGTGGGTGCAGTTAGACATCTTCTACTACGGGCTTATAAAAAAAGCTCAAATATCTCTAGATCACTCAGCTGGTGGATCTATACACATGAGAAAGACAATTGAAGAGGCTCAAGAGCTCATTGATACAGTTGCTAGAAATCAGCATCTGTACTTAAGCAGTGAGTCCTCCCCGAAAGAAGAGGCTAAAGCAGTATCCACTGAACTTATCCCTCAAGAACAAGTTGCTGAACTCAATCAACAATTGCTTGCTATAACAAAACTGTTTGCAGAATTCAAGGAGATGCTCCGAGACACTAAAAATGCTAACCAAAATATGGAAGCACAATTGGATCAGGCAAGACAACAGCTATCTAAATAGATAACAGAAGAATGCCAAGCTATTCAATTAAGGAGTGGAAAGACATTGAATAATTCAGCTCAACGTAGCAGAAAGCCAAGAAAGGAACAACTGACAGAGGATGACCAAACCACTGCTCAAAATCCCTCTAAGGACAGTAAGAGCCCAGAGAGGAATACTTCTGGCATTTAAATGCCAGAAAAGGGTGGAAAATTGGCGTCAAACGCCCCGTGGATGCCCATCATTGGTGTTCAAACACCAGAAAGGGGTGAAAAACTGGCGTTAAACGCCCATTCCTTGCTCAGTTCTGGCGTTCAAACGCCAAAAAAGGGTAAAAAATTGGCGTTAAACGCCCATCCAACCCCTAATCCTAGCGTTTAAACGCCAATGAGGAATCAGACACCTGCAAGTGCTGACTGTAACCCTCCTAAGAAGGCTTCTCTAACCACCCCTGTAGGAAATAAACCTGCAGCAACTAAGGTTGAGGAATACAAAGCCAAGATGCCTTATCCTCAGAAACTCCGCCAAGCGGAACAGGATAAACAATTTGCCCACTTTGTAGACTATCTTAGGACTCTTGAAATAAAGATCCCGTTTGCAGAGGCACTTGAGCAAATACCCTCTTATGCTAAGTTCATGAAAGAGATCTTAAGTCATAAGAAGGATTGGAGAGAAACTGAAAAAGTTTTTCTCACTGAAGAATGCAGTGCAATCATTCTGAAAAGCTTACCAAAGAAGCTTAAAGATCCCGGAAGCTTTATGATACTATGCACATTAGAGGGTGCTTATACCAAGACAGCTCTATGTGACCTTGGAGCAAGTATCAACCTAATACCTACATCCACTATCAAAAAGCTTGGCTTGACTGAAGAAGTCAAACCAACCCGAATATGCCTCCAACTTGCTGATGGCTCCATTAAATATCCATCAGGATTAATTGAGGACATGATTGTCAAGGTTGGGCCATTTGCCTTTTCCACTGATTTTGTAGTGCTGGAAATGGAGGAGCACAAGAGTGCAACTCTCATTCTAGGAAGACCCTTCCTAGCAACTGGACGAACTCTCATTGATGTACAAAAAGGGGAAGTGACCCTGAGAGTCAATGAGGATGAGTTCAAGTTAAATGCTGTCAAAGCTATGCAGCATCCAGACACATCAAATGACTGCATGAGCGTTGATATTATTGACTCCTTGGTTGAAGAGATCAATATGACTGAGAGTCTTGAATCAGAGCTAGAGGACATCTTTAAAGATATTCAGCCTGATCTGGAGGAACCAGAGAAAACAAAAGAACCTCTGAAAACTCCTCAGGAAGAGGAGAGGCCTCCTAAACCCAAGCTCAAACCACTACCACCATCCCTAAAATATGCGTTTTTGGGAGAGGATGACACTTTTCCTGTGATCATAAGCTCTGCCTTAGAGCCACAGGAAGAGAAAGCACTACTTCAGGTGCTAAGGACACACAAGACAGCTCTTGGGTGGTCCATAAGTGACCTCAAGGGAATTAGCCTAGCCAGATGCATGCACAAGATCCTATTGGAGGATGACGCTAAGCTAGTGGTTCAACCACAAAGGCGGTTAAATCCTACCATGAAGGAAGTGGTGCAGAAAGAGGTTACTAAATTACTAGAGGCTGGGATTATCTATCCTATTTCTGATAGCCCCTGGGTGAGCCCTGTCCAAGTCCTCCCAAAGAAGGGAGGAATGACAGTGATTCATAATGAAAAAAATGAATTAGTTCCTACAAGAACAGTTACAGGGTGGCGTATGTGTATTGACTACAGAAGGCTCAATACAGCCACCAGAAAGGATCATTTTCCTTTACCATTCATAGACCAGATGCTAGAGAGACTAGTAGATCATGAATACTACTGCTTTTTGGATGGATATTCAGGTTACAACCAAATTGTAGTAGATCTTCAAGACCAAGAGAAAACATCATTCACGTGTCCATCTGGAGTATTTGCCAATAGAAGGATGCCATTTGGTTTGTGCAATGCACCTGTAACCTTTCAGAGATGCATGCTCTCTATCTTCTCTGATATAGTGGAAAAATTTCTGGAAGTCTTCATGGATGACTTCTCTGTATTTGGAGATTCATTCAGCTCCTGTCTTGATCATCTAGCACTTGTTCTGAAAAGGTGCCAAGAGACTAACCTGGTTTTAAACTAGAAAAAATGTCACTTTATGGTGACTGAAGGAATTGTCCTTGGGCATAAAATTTCGAACAAGGGAATAGAGGTGGATCAAGCTAAGGTAGAGGTAATTGAAAAATTACCACCACCTACCAATGTTAAGGCAATCAGAAGCTTTCTGGGACATGCAGGATTCTACAGGAGGTTTATCAAGGATATTTCAAAAATCACAAAACCTCTGAGTAATCTGCTAGCTGTTGATGCACCATTTGTCTTTGACACAGAGTGTTTGCAGGCCTTCAAGACTCTGAAGGCTAAGCTGGTCACAGCACCTGTCATTTCTGCACCAGACTAGACATTACCATTCGAGTTAATGTGTGATGCCAGTGATCATGCTATTGGTGAAGTATTAGGACAAAGATATGACAATCTTCTGCACGTCATATACTATGACAGCCGTGTTCTAAATGACGTGTAGAGGAATTATACAACCACAGAAAAAGAGCTGCTTGTAGTGGTTTATGCCATTGACAAGTTTAGATCCTATTTAGTAGGATCAAAAGTGATTGTGTACACTGACCATGCTACTCTTAAATATCTACTCACGAAGCAGGATTCAAAACCCAGACTCATAAGATGGGAGTTGCTTCTGTAAGAGTTTGATATAGAAATAAGAGACAAAAAAGGGACAGAGAACCAGGTAGCTGATCACTTGTCCCGGATAGAACCAGTAGCAAGGGCGTCCCTCCCTCCTATTGAGATCTCTGAGACCTTTCCGGATGAGCAACTCTTTGTCATTTAGGAAGTACCATGGTTTACAGACATTGCAAACTATAAAGCATTGAGATTCATACCCAAGGAGTACAGCAGGCAACAAACGAAAAAATTAATTTCTGATGCAAAGTACTACTTGTGGGATGAACCATATCTCTTCAAGAGATATGCAGACAGAATGATCCGCAGATGCGTACCTAGAGAAGAGGCACAGAAGATTCTATGGCACTGCCATGAATCACAATATGGAGGATATTTCGGAGGTGAGCGAACAACCACTAAGGTCCTCCAATGTGGCTTCTACTGGCCTACTCTCTATAGAGATTCCCGAGAGTTTGTGCATAACTGTGACAGTTGTCAAAGAGCTGGTAACCTGGCTCACGGTTATACCATGCCTCAACAAGGGATCTTAGAGATTGAGTTGTTCGATGTATGGGGTATTGACTTCATGAGGCCTTTCCCACCATCATACTCAAACACTTATATTCTGGTGGCAGTAGACTATGTATCTAAATGGGTAGAGGCAATTGCAACACCCACTAATGATACTAAGACAGTGTTGAAGTTCCTCCAGAAACATATCTTCAGCAGGTTTGGTGTGCCTAAAGTACTAATCAGTGATAGGGGCACTCATTTTTACAATAAACAGCTTTACTCTGCTATGGTCCGATATGGAATTAGCCACAAAGTGGCAACTCCATATCATCCACAGATAAATGGGCAAGCTGAAGTCTCAAATAGAGAACTAAAATGAATACTGGAATGGACTGTAAGTACCCATAGAAAGGATTGGGCAAGGAGTCTGCATGATGCTCTATGGGCATACAGAACTGCATTCAAAATATAGGGACCTCTCCATACCAGCTTGTGTATGGAAAAGCCAGTCACCTGCCAGTGGAACTGGAACACAAGGCCTACTGGGCAACCAGATTCCTAAACCTTGATGCCAAGTTAGCTGGAGAAAAAAGATTGCTCCAGTTGAATGAGCTAGAGGAATTCAGACTCAATGCTTTCGAAAATGCAAAACTCTACAAGGAGAAAGCAAAAATGTGGCATGACAAAAAGCTGTTATCTAGAGTCTTTGAGCCAGGACAGAAGGTTCTGTTGTTCAACTCTAGGCTCAGATTATTCCCCGGGAAATTAAAATCCCGGTGGAGGGGACCATATGTGATTACAGGTGTGTCACCATATGGATATGTAGAGCTTCATGATATTGACTCTGACAAAATGTTCATTGTTAATGGACAGAGAGTCAAACACTACCTTGAAGGCAATGTTGAGCAAGAATGCTCGAGACTGAGACTAGATTAAAGCTCAGTAATGGTCCAGCTAAAGACAATAAAGAAGCGCTTGCTGGGAGGCGACCCAGCCATTAGCAAAGTTTATTTGTTATTTAAATAATAATTGTAGGAGTTTGATATAAATTATCTTCAAGGTTAATTATCAATTGCAGGAGTTCACAGAGTTACAGAAGGATTCAAAGCATAAAGCAGAGAAAAGGAGCTCACTGGCACGAAAATGCCAGTAAGGGGTATTTTGGGTGTTAAACGCCAGTAAAGATACCATTCTGGGCGTTTAATGCCAGATTTGCAGCATCCTGGACGTTTAGAAAAATGCCCGGTGATAAAAGATTCCTGGCATTTAACGCCAGCCAGGGTACCTAGCTGGGCGTTAAATGCCCACAATGGCCAACATATGGGCGTTAAACGCTAGAATGGATACCATTCTGGGCGTTTAACGCCAGAAAAGGTAGGGGGAGGAGATTTCGTTTCCACTTCAAATTTTTTCAAACTTTCATGTTTTAATTCATAATTTTCTACATAAACATGTTACAAATTTTCATCACTTACATTCAATTTTCAAAAATTCAATAATCTTCTAAATCCCTTTTCAATTTTCTTTTAAATCCTTTCTAAATCCTTTTCAAAAACTCAATTATCTTCTCAAATCCTTTCCAAATCTTTTCCAACTCATGATATCTTTATATCTTTTTCATATCTTTTGAATTTTAAAATCTCATCTTTTTCATATCATGATTCATTTTTTTTCCAATCATATCTTTCTATCATATCCTTTTCAAAATTTTTGAAACCCCACCCCTCCACTCTTAATTACACGTTCAGCCATCCCCATCTCTCCACCATTCGAACTTGACTCTCCTCCTATTCCTCTCCTTTCCTTTTTTTTGCTTGAGGACAAGCAAACCTCTAAGTGTGGTGTGTCTTTCCGTGACCACTGAGCTAAGACTCATTAAGATCATGGCTCCTAAGGGGAAACAAACCACTTCAAGAGGCAAGAAAGAAAATACTCCAAAGCCACTTTGGAATCAAGAGAGGTTCTTAACCAAAGAACATGCAGACCATTACCACAAAATAATGGGTCTAAGGTCAGTGATCCCGGAAGTTAAATTCGATCTGAAAGAAGATGAATATCCAGAGATCCAATAGCAGATTCGAAACAGAAGCTGGGAAATTCTAGCTAATCCTGAGACAAAGGTGGGAAGAAACATGGTTCAGGAATTCTACTCAAATCTGTGGCTGACGGATAAGAAGATAATGACTGGAACCACCTTCCATACCTTTCGAACTATGGTCAGAGGGAGGATTATTTACTTCCACCTTGACAAAATAAGAGAGGTCTTCAACATACCTCAACTACAAGATGATCCAGAATCCTTTAATAGGAGAATGGAGAGAGTAGATAAAGGGTTAGACCAAGTTCTAGAGGATATATGCCTCCCTGGAACTAAGTGGATAACCAACACAAAAGGTGTCTGATGACTTGCATCATCTACCCTTCTTTCTTGCATAAAGAAGACCATAAAAGAGTATAAATCTCATTTGATCAGTACAATTCATGCATTATTTGATGAATATTATGGTACACCACTTTGAGATGAGTTGTGCTGAATTTCAGGTGAGAAAAGCATCAAAAATTGGGTGGAAGACAAACAAGAAGCTGGGCGTGTGAAACTGGTGTGCCACTTGAAGCAAACGCCACAAAAATGCACTGGCGTGGCACTCCAGGAGCTGGGCGTGGCAGGCCAATACTAAAGTCCAGAGAAGAAGTTCAAGCATGCATGTGGGCGTGGCACGCCAGAGACTGGGCGTGGCACGCCTGACCCATCAACTACTATAGGCGTGCCACTTGAGCAAAGGGGCGTGGCATGCCAACTTACTATTCCAAGAAGAACCTTCACTATGGCGTGCCACTTGGTGTCGAAGGCGTGGCACGCCAGCCCCAAGAAGTCACTTGGGCGTGCCACTTGAAAACCTAGGTGTGGCACGCCAAGCTTGAAGAGTTCACAAATCCATGGGCGTGCCACTTGAGCAGCATGGCGTGGCACGCTGGTACAACAATCCAAAGAAGGGGCTGAAGGCAATTGAAGACTGGGCGTGCCACTTAAGCAACCAGGCGTGCCACACCAATGCACAAAGGACCAAAAGCAAGGACTGGGCGTGCCACTTGGTATCGAAGGCGTGGCACGCCAACCTTAGCATTTTACTATTGTAACAACCCTGATTTTCGAGTATATGAGATCTTTTCTGAAAGTATGGGTTTTTCCGGAAGATCAGTAAAGGAAACACCTCTGTTATATCATCAAGCATCTCAATCCTCATTATCATTATGTCATCCTTAAGCTAGAACCTCCTCTGAGGCAAGCTTGATAATACAATCGGGAAGAACCTAGTTTTTGAACGGTATCGGTTGGCAGTTTTGATTCTGATTTTCGTAAATAGTCTCTGTTTGACGAACCGGACTCGATTCATGAGAGGAGAGAGATAATAGTATAATATTATCATTATATTAGTATTAGAACATGCTTGAATGATATTATAAGGTTACCTGGTCTATTTTTGTTAAAAATAGAAAATCGGTTTAACCGGGTTTACGGTTTACTGGTGCAGCTTAGCACCAGCACTCTCTGATGACTTTAGCAATGCTAAGGCCTCATTATACATGTTTTATTCTCATAATAAATATGTTACTAGTGTCATTTATGCAAGCAGCTCAGAAAATAATTTTTAGAGATGTTTTTACAAGTGTTTCCATACACCTAGTTTTAGTAGTTATACACCTGAGATATTTTAATATTATTTTAATCCACCTCCAAGCCAACCAATCACAACTCACCTTACACCCCCAAGACCTCCAAGGCTGTCTCATTTCATCATTTTGGCCGAAATTGAAAGGAGAGAAAAGAGAGAAAACTTTTATGAACACTTAATCTTCAAAGCTTGATTTCTTCTGAACTAAAACTCAAATCAAAACTCTGTTTTCACCAAAATGATCCTCTCTTCTTCCTCTACATAACCATGTGATTTATCAATGCTGGAAATAAGGTGAGATGTCTGTCTCCCTCCCATTTCAATTCGGTTTTCAAGGAAAACCATGCAAAACATGTGTTTTCTTGATGTTCTTCCTTCGGAATCGTGCTTAACTTGACTTGAGGGCCAAGAAACATGAATTTCCAGCAATTCTAAGGTGAGATATCTCTTCCTAACATGCTGAGGGAGATTTGGTCAGTTGAGAGTTTGTGGATTTAAAGTTGTTCTTGATGTGTTTTAGGAGGAAAAAGTGCTTTAAGAACACTTCAAAGAGTAACCGGATTTGGAGCAGCAAATCAAGGTAGGGTGTCACGAAATTAATCTTGATTATTTGTGTTTGAGTTGTGTGAATGTTGTATGATTTGGCTGTGCTAAAAATTGGTTGCATATATGATTGATTCTTGGTGAAAATTTGGTGAAATTTTGATGAAATTTGATGAAATTCAAGCTTTAAAGTTCATGTTCTTGGGAAGCTGGAAAAACGAAACCCTAAGCTTAAATTGAGGTTCAATTTGTGTTGAAATCATGTAGAAAAGATGGGGTTTTAGTGGCTGCAATTTTATTTTGAATTATGGTAAAAATCGGTTGCTGAAAAGGCTGAAAAACGGGTAAAAACAGAGAAAGAATCTGAAGAATTTATGAAGAACATGAAGAACACTTTGAGTGTGGTGAAGAACAATGAAGAACACCTTTTTGATTCATAAAAGGGCAAGGAAGTAATTATTTTGGTGTTTGAGGGGTTATTTGGTAATTTCTGAAAGTTAGGGTGGTAAAAGTAGAAATATTAAAAGTTACGGGTGGTAAAAAGTAAATTTTAAAGGTTAAAAGTAAAAGGTAAGTTAATTTTCGAAAATATATTAATAAAATAATAAATAATAATAAAATATTAAATAATAATATTTAATTAAAATTAATATTTTAATAAAAATAATAAAATAATGCGAAAAAGGCAGTTTTCTGTAAAAGCTTTAGAAAGACAACTTTAAGCGCAGAATCTCATAATTACCTTCATAAAACACCTAGGGAGTGGTAAGAACATATTAGTGAGGTAAAGATAAATAAAAGATAAAAATTTAAAGAAAAGATAAACACCAAAGAAAAGTCTGTAAAGTTTTAACGACAGAAAAACAAACAGAGACTAGTAAACGAACTAGGGCAACTTAGTTAGTACTTGAGTTCCAACTAGGGTTAGGTATAATATGAAAAGTTAAACTGTTTCAGTATAGACTTAATGAACCTATACTTGGAACAGGCTAACTATTCATACCGAAATTTACATAAACTTTAAATACATACGTTAAGCAGAGAAATCAGAGCAGAGTAGAGAAACACAGAAAACAGAGTAACCAGAGTAAAGTAAAGAGATAAAGAGAAAAAGAGTAATATAGATACAGATGAAAAGAGTAATTAGAGAAGAGAAAAGGGATGCAGAGAACAGAATAATTAAAACAGAGTAAAGAGATACAGAGAAAGAAAGAGGTACTACATAAGAATGTGAAAGTGATGATGAATAATGAGAATGATAATGAATGATGATAATGAGAATGATTATGTGATGATCTGCTGCATGAAGGCAGTCAGATAGATGGTGGTACGACCACTGAGAGTGCTTTTCTGGGATACTTAGCTATAATGCTATTCTGTAAGTCAGAGGACTCTTACAGAGGTATCGAGAAAACACAACTGGCATATACTCTTGTAAGTCAAAAGCTCTTACAGTGAGTGTGTGTGTGTGCTCCTATAAGTCAAAGGACTCTTACAGTGAGTGTGTTTGGCAGATATAAGTTAACTAGCTCCGCCATGCAAGTCAAAGGACTCTTGCAGTGGGTTGCTAGTGTCGCCCTGCAAGTCAAAGGACTCTTGCAGTGGTTTGCCTCACAAGTCAAAGGACTCTTGCGAGGGACATTGCCAACAGGAAAGCCTTACCTGGTCAAAGGACTCCGGGTAACGTCGGGAGCGGGTATGTAACCGACAGATGAGCTCATTACCTGTGCTAGGGCTAGACATGCATCATACTTGGTTGCGCATTTCCTTTGTTATGATTGTGGTATGAATGTATGCTTTCCTTGTTTGTATTCTATTCTCTGTGTTTGTGTTATTCTCTTGTATTCTTCTGTTTGTGTTCTGCTATCTGTTTTCTCTATCTTTTCTACTTATCTGTGTTTTCTAATTACTGCTTCCTTGTATTCTGCTAATAGTCTGCTAAACAACATAGAATTAATGAACGTAACTACTAACCCCGACCCTACTAAGAACTCCCCAGTTCTTATCCCTTCTCTCTCCCTTCCCCCTTCAGATGGAAGCATGAGTACCCTTCCGTAGTTCACTGACAATCATTCACAAAAAGGATTCCACTCTAAATAGTCTTCTGAGTCTAGAGTGAACTCCGTTATCTGTTTATATGTATATACTGTGAGACCAGCCAACGTCCGCACCGCATTCGTATGCGCACTTTAACCTAAATCCTGTGTACGAGACTCCTGTTGTGTGGCTACTTGATGAGGTACCAGAGAGACATCCTATGGCAATGTATGATCGTGCAGAGGAGTAGCAGATGATGTTCTACCTTTTGATGACATTTGACCTGACTTGATTTTTTTGAAGACTTAGAACGTACTTTCCCTCGCTTTAGTAGTTTAGAGGGACTAGGTGAGTATAGAGTCTAGGCTAGCCTAGGTGCCAGCTTAGGGACCTCTTGAATAGGTCAGGACCTGGGATGTTGTATGTATGTATATGTATATAGTTATTATCTAGCTATATTTAAGGGTGTTCTAACTAAAGGTCTATACTCTAACAAAGGCTGGATCACTAAATGTTGCTCGCTACTTGTGATGTATTTATGTGTGGTTGTTTATAACTGTTTTATCTGTTATTACTTGTGAATTGATTATGAGTGATTCCGCCTATTAATCCAAACGTTTTCAAAAAAAAAAAAAACCTCACAAATTAACTACGCTTTTAACAACGAATCAGGCTCATATGATAAATAATAGATAATAATTAGGAAGACAAATTGGTGGCGCTCAGTTTCTGGTATGATCTAGACATATTGAAAATTGGGTCGTTACAACTATGGCGTGCCACTTGAAGACTGAGGCGTGGCACGCCAACTACTGGAACCAAGACAAGATCATGGGCGTGGCACGCCAGCCTCTAGGCGTGGCATGCTGGTATAAGTTTCCAGAGAGGATGAATGAGGCCAATTACATGGGGCATGCCACTTGGTATCGAAGGCGTGACACGCCATTCACTATTCTTCATTTAGGCGTGCCACTTGAGCAACCAGGCGTGGCACGCCAGTGTCATTCAAGAGAGAAGCATTGGGGCGTGCCACTTGAGCTCGTGGCGTGGCATGCCAAATAGAGGACCCACTCACTGACAAAAGGGGCGTGGCATGCCAGACCCTGGGCGTGCCACGCTAGTTCAACTTTCCAGAGAAGCATAGCCAAGCATGAAGCAAGGGCGTGGCATGCCAGTACAAGTTCTCAGAGGCAAAGAAAAGTGAGAAAGGCAAGGGGCGTGCCACTTGAGCTCGAAGGCGTGGCACGCCAACACAAGAAATCCACTATGGTGTGCCACTTGAGTTCAAAGGTGTGGCACGCCAAGGTTGAGAGAGGGACGAGCGTGCCACTTGAAGGAGTAGGCGTGGCACGCCATGCTGGAAATGAAGGGAACGTGACATGTCAGAGAAGCGCCAGCCACATGCCAGCTAAGAAGTCATGCTTATTGAGTGTTTTCTTTTTCCTCCAAAATGTAATTTTCCTTTTTCACTTTTGTAATTCTTTTATTTTACTAGGAGTAGTATAAATACCCCAAGGAGTACTGAAGAAGGGGTTAAGCAGTCAGTTTTAGATCCACTTTTACACTTCATTTTTGAGTACTTTTTGAGCTATGAGTAGCTAACTTCCCTCTCATTGAGAGAGGGAGCTCTGTTGTACTTGATGGATTGATGATAGTGAAATCCTTCTTCTCTTCATCTTCTCTTTGATTTGCTAGAAGAAATTTCATTCTTAATGCTTAGTATTCAATTATCTTGGTAAAGAGATTGAATGCAATTGGGTTTTATGGGAACCATGGGAAAGGAAAGATGAAACCATGCTTGAAATCCCTTCTCACACTAGAGTAGAATCTGGGTTTTGGTGTTTGGATATGTGACATATAATCCTCCCTCTACCTGGACCCATAATGGTGTGTGGTATAATCAAGGACCAAGCATATCTCTCTTCATGAGCAATTAGACCAAGGAATTGGCTATTGATCAAGATATGAGAGATTGAGTCCCCAAGGGATTGGGGCTCAATCAATCATGATTGCCAAGAGGTCAATGAGTTGCATAATTGAAGATGATATAAGCTAGATTTGATCCAAAGAGACAACATCTCCCAATATCAATGAATTTTCCCCATTCTTATCTATCCATTTCTTTACTGCTTATTTTTACATTCAGCAATTCCCCATTCCCATTTACATTCAAGTCATTTATGATTCTGCCCTTTACTTTCTGCCATTTATATTTCTGCACTTTATTGCTTTTCTTTACATTCTAGCCATTTACATTTATGTCATTTACAATTCTGCACTCTACAATCCTATTGATCTGTTTGACTAATTCATCAATTAATTAAAACTGCTCGAATTTGCCAATCTTTGTGGATACGATCCCACTCCACTGTGGGTTATTACTTAACGATAATTTTGGTGTGCTTGCCAAAAGGACTAATTCACCAATTTTGAATGGGGTGTGAATTTTGGTCATCAAGTTTTATGGCGCCGTTGTCGGGGATTGGCTTAAATTTGAAAGTGATTAAATCAATTAAAGAGCTAGATTAAGCAATTTAAATTCCTTGTTATTTTATTTTATTTAGCACCTTTTATTTTCTTTTATTTTGAGTTCTATTTCTTTCTTATTTGAGTATTTTTTTTTACATATTTCCACTCTTCTAACTGTTTGATTAATTGCACTACTCACACTAACATCCACTCTAACAAGAGTAACTTCTTCATTCAGTTTTTCTTTTTCTTCTCTTGTTTTTGCCTTGTTGGTTGTATGACAGGTAGAAGAAGTGGTGCTTCAACTTCCTTTGATTCTGAACCTGAGAGGACCTTCCTTAGATTAAGGAGGGAAGCAAGAGGGAAAGGAGTCGTTGGTGCTGAGGAAGAGGAAGAGTATTTTGAAATAAACATGGAGGAGAACATGGAGAACCACCATGAAGAAGAAGCTCACAATGCTAGAGGAGGCCCAGTAAATCATGATAGGCAAGAAAGGAGAGTCTTAGGCTCCTACATCAACCCAAACCCAGGAAATTGTGGGAGCAGCATCCTCAAGCCAACAATTCATGCCAATAATTTTGAGCTGAAACCTCAGCTCATCACACTTGTTTAGAACAATTGCTCATATGGAGGAACTGTCCAAGAAGACCATAATCAACATCTCAGCAAATTCTTGAGGATATGTGATACTGTAAAGTCTAACGGGGTACACCCCGACATTTATAAACTACTCTTGTTCCCTTTTTCACTCAGAGATAAGGCAGCAAAGTGGTTGGAATCATTCTCCAAGGATAGCCTAACTACATGGGAGGAGGTCGTGAACAGATTCCTTGCAAGATTTTACCCCCCACAAAGAATCAATAGGCTGAGAGCTGAGGTGCAAACTTTCAGACAACAAGATGGAGAAACACTCTATGAGGCCTGGGAGAGATTCAAAGATCTGACAAGAATATGCCCACCAGAAATATTCAATGAATGGGTACAACTACACATCTTTTATGAGGGACTATCATATGAAGCAAAGAAGGCTGTGGATCATTCTTCAGGAGGCTCACTCAACAAGAAGAAAACCATTGAAGAGGCCATAGATGTCATTGAGATTGTACCTGAAAATGAGTATTTCTATGCTTCAGAAAGGACTCAGAAGAAGGGAGTACTAGAGCTCAACTCTGTAGATGCTTTGTTAGCTTAGAACAAAGCAATTTCAGCTCAAATAGCAGCTCTAACCAAAAAGATGGAGGCCAACCACGCCTCAGTCATTCAAGACTAAACTCCCCAACAAGAAGGGAATGCACCAGAATCTGAAGGTGACTGGGAACAAGCCAATTATGTGAACAATTCATCCAGACCACCATATGACCCACACTCTAAGACATACAACCCAGGTTGGAAGAACCACCCAAACTCTGGGTGGGGAAATTGTAACGACCCAATTTTCAGTAAGCCTAGGACATATCAGAAATTGAGTGCTACCAATTTGTCATCCTAATTATTATCTATTATTTATTATATGAGCCTGATTCGTTGTTAGAAGCGTAGTTAGTTAGCGAGGTACGTTTTTTTTAAAATATTTGGATTAATAAACAGAATCATTTATAATCAATTCACAAATAATAACAGATAAAACAGTTATAAACAACCACACATAAATACATCACAAGTAGTTAACAACATTCGGTGATTCAGCCTTTATTAGAATATAGACTGTTAGTTAGAACACCCATAGATATAGCTAAATAATATCTATATACATATATATACATACAACATCCCAGGTCCTGACCTGTTCAAGAGGTCCCTAATCTGGCACCTAGGCTAGCCTAGACTCTATACTCATCTAGTCCCTCTAAACTACTAAAACGAGGGAAAGTACGTTCTAAGTCTTCAAAAATCAAGTCAGGTCAAATGTCATCAAAAGGTGGAAGGGCGTCTACTACTCTTCCGCACAATCATACATTGCCATATGACATCCCACTGGTACGCCATCAAGTAGCCACACAACAGGAGTCTCGTACACAAGATTTAGGCTAAAGTGCACATACGAACGGGGTACAGACGTTGGCTGGTCTCTCAGTATATACATATAAACAGAAAACGAGATTCACCCTAGACTCAGAAGACTACCTAGAGTGGAATCCTTTTTGCGAACGGTCGTTAGTAAACTACGGAAGGGTACTCATGCTTCCATCTGAAGGGGGAAGGGAGAGAGAAGGGGTAAGAACTAGGGAGTTCTTAGTAGGGTCAGGGTTATTAGTTACGTTCATTTATTTGGGGTCGATTAGCAGACAAATAACATAATATAGCGAAGCAGTAAACAGGAGATAAAGATAGAAAGAGAAAGTAGAGATAACAGAAAGCAGAACACAAACAAAAGAATACAAGAAAATAAAACACAAAAATAGCATGCAAGCAGACAAACATAAAGAAATAGACCACACACAGAAAGGAATGCATCAGAAAATGATGCGCAGACAAGAATGATGCATGTCTAGCCCTAGTGCAGGTAATGAGCTCATTTGTCGGTTACATACCCGCTCCCGATGTTACCCGGAGTCCTTTGACCAGGTAAGGCTTTCCTGTTGGCAGTGTTCCTCGCAAGAGTCCTTTGACTTGCGAGGCAAACTACTGCAAGAGTCCTTTGACTTGCATGGCGGAGCTAGTTAACTTATATTTTCCCACCACACTCACTTTAAGAGTCCTTTGACTTACAAGAGCACACACACACACTCTCACTGTAAGAGTCCTTTGACTTACAGGAGTATATTGTAGTTGTGTTTTCTCGATACCTCTATAAGAGTCCTCTGACATACAGAATAGCATTATAGCTAAGTATCCCAGGGAAGCACTCTTAGTGGTCGTACCACCATCTATCTGACTGCTTTCACGCAACAGATCATCACATAATCATTCTCATTATCATCACTCATTATCACTTTCACATTCTTATGCAGTACCTCTTTCATTCTCTGTTCAATTATACTATACGAATTTAATCATACTATACAAACTTTACATCTTTCACTTTTACAAAAGCTTGGCTCAAACCATTTCTCTTTATCATATTACTTATTTTTCTTTTTATCTCTTTACTTTTCTCTGATTACTCTTTCTTCTATATCTATTTCACTCCTTTTCTCTTTATCTATTTACTTTACTCTGGTTACTCTGTGCTCTGTGTTTCTTTACTCTGCTCTGATTACTCTGTTCTCTGTCTCTCTCTACTCTGCTCTGATTTCTCTGTTTAACGTATGTATTTAAAGCTTATATAAATTTCGGTATGAATAGTTAGTCTGTCCCAAGTATAGGTTCATTAAGTCTATACTGGAACAGTTTAACTTTTCATATAATACCTAACCCTAGTCGTAACTCAAGGACTAACTATGTTGCCCTAGTTCGTTCACTAATCTCTGTCTGTTTTTCTGTCATTAAAATTTTACAGACTTTTTCTTCGATTCTTATCTTTTCTTCAACTTTTTATCATTCATTTATCTTTGCCTCACTAACCTGTTCTTACCACTCCCTAAGTATTTTATGAAGGTAATTATGAGATTCTGCACTTAAAGTTGTCTTTCTAAAGCTTTTACGGAAAACTGCCTTTTCCGCATTATTTTATTATTTTATTAAAATATTATTTTTAATTAAATATTATTGTTTAATATTTTATTATTATTTATTATTTCATCATTAAATTTTCGAAAATTACCCCACTTTAACTTTTAACCTTTTAAATTCACTTTTTACCACCCGTAACTTTTAATATTTCTACTTTAACCACCATTACTTTCAGAAATTACAAAATAACCCCTCAAACACCAAAATATTTACTTCCTTGCCCTTTCTAAGATCTAAAAGCTGTTCTTCAATGTTCTTCATCACACTCAAAGTGTTCTTCGTGTTCTTCGTAAATTCTTCAGATTCTTTCTCTGTTTTTACCCGTTTTTCAGTCTTCTCAGCAACCCATCTTTTACCAAAATTCAATTTAAGGATTAGGATTCGTTTTTCCAGATGCACTCAAGAACATGTTTCATAGCTTGAATATCATCAAATTTCATCAAATTTTCACCAAAATTCAACAAGAATCACTCATATAAATCATGAATTTCAAGCACAACCAAACCATATCATAATCACACAACTCAAACACAATCAATCAAGATTAAATTTGTCAAACCCTACCTGGTTTTGCTGCTCCTAATTCGGTTATACTTTCAGGTGGTCCTTAAGCACTTTTTTCTCCTAAATTACATCAAGAACAACTTTAAATCCAAAAACCCTCAACTGACCAAATCTTGCTCAGAACATTAGGAAGGGATATCTCACCTTAGACTTGCTGCAAAATTAACATTTCTTGGCCCTCAAGTCAAGTTAAGCATGATTCCTAAGGAAGAACATCAAGAAAACACATGTTTAAGCATGTTTCCTTCAAAAGCGAATTGAAGAGGGAGGGAGACAGCCATCTCACCTTATTTCCAGCCTTGATAAGTTACATGGTTATGTAGAGGAAGAAGAGGAGATCATTTTGTTGAAATCGGAGTTTTGATTTGAGTTTTGGTTTAGAAGAAATCAAGCTTTGAAGATTAAGTGTTCATGAAGTTTTCTCTCTTTTCTCTCCTTTCAATTTCGGCCAAAGGGAGTAAATTACCTGCCTTGGAGTGTCTTGGGGGTGTAAGGCGAGTTGTGATTGGTTGGCTTGGAGGTGTGTTAAAATAATATTAAAATATTTCTGGTGTATAACTACTAAAACTAGGTGTATTGGAACACTTATAAAAACATCTCTAAAAATTGTTTTCTAAGATACTAGCATAAATGACACTAGTAACATATTTATTATGAGAATAAAACATGTATAATGAGGCCTTAGCATTGCTAAAGTTATCAGAGAGTGCTGGTGCTAAGTTGCGCCAGTAAATTGTGAACCCGTTAAACCAATTTCCTGTTTTTAACTAAAACAGACCAGGTAACCTTATAATATCATTCAAGCATCTTCTAATACTAATATAATGATAATATTATACTATTATCTCTCTTCTCTCATGAGTCGAGTCCGGTTTGTCAAACTGATACTATTTACGAAAACTACAATCAGAACTCCTAACCGATACGATTCAAAAACTAGGTTCTTCGTGATTGCGTTGTCGGGCTTGTCTCAACTAAGGTCCTGAGTTAAAAATAATATAATGACAATGAGGATTGAGATGCTTGATGATACATCAGAGGTGTTCCGTTTACTGATCTTCCGGAGAAATCCGTACTTTCAGAAAAGATCTCATATACTCGAAAATCAGAGTTGTTACATTCTACCCTCCTAAAAGAAAATTTTGCCCTCAAAATTTCAGCCACGTGCAAGAATCCTTCTTCAAACGGTCTATTTCCTTCAAGCCATCCTGACAGAAAGATCGGTCCGTTCCTTACAGCATCCAAATCTAACATAGTCATTGCCATGTATATCATAACAGCTATTAGGATAGCTGGTCTCACATCGATTTGTCGTTTGGATCTCGATTAAACCATGCCTATCCACAGTCACTGAGGTCTTATCCGCACCAAATAATCAATATTAAGATGATCAGTCTTAATATCTTAAGTTAAACACGAACATTCCCAAAATGAGAACTCAAAGACATTTATGCCAAATGTATCTTAAAGATACCCTAATGGCGTGAGACACACAAGCAGAGTATGCAATGAAGCATAGTCAGTCCACTCCCCAGGCTCTACTGGGAACGAACTGCTCTGATACCAAATTGTAATGACCCAATTGTCAGTATGCCTAGGACATACCAGAAACTGAGTGCTACCAATTTGTCATCCTAATTATTATCTATTATTTATTATATGAGCTTGATTCGTTGTTAGAAGCGTAGTTAGTTAGCGAGGTACTTTTTTTTTGAAAATATTTGGATTTTTAAACAGAATCATTTATAATCAATTCACAAATAATAACAGATAAAACAGTTATAAACAACCACACATAAATACATCACAAGTAGTTGACAACATTCGGTGATTCAGCCTTTATTAGAATATAGACTATTAGTTAGAACACCCATAGATATAGCTAAATAATATCTATATACATATATATACATACAACATCCAGGTCCTGACCTGTTCAAGAGGTCCCTAAGCTGGCACCTAGGCTAGCCTAGACTCTATACTCATCTAGTCCCTCTAAACTACAAAAGCGAGGGAAAGTACGTTCTAAATCTTCAAAAATCAAGTCAGGTCGAATGTCATCAAAAGGTGGAAGGGCGTCTACTACTCTTCCGCATGATCATACATTGCCATATGATGTCCCACTGGTACGCCATCAAGTAGCCACACAACAGGAGTCTCGTACACAGGATTTAGGCTAAAGTGCACATACGAATGGGCTGCAGACGTTGGCTGGTCTCTCAGTATATACATATAAACAGAAAACGAGATTCACCCTAGACTCAGAAGACTACCTAGAGTGGAATCCTTTTTGTGAACGGTCGTCAGTGAACTACGGAAGGGTACTCATGCTTCCATCTGAAGGGGGAAGGGAGAGAGAAGGGGTAAGAACTGGGAAGTTCTTAGTAGGGCCAGGGTTATTAGTTATGTTCGTTTATTTGGGGTCGATTAGCAGACAAATAACATAATATAGCAAAGCAGTAAACATGAGATAAAGATAGAAAGAGAAAGTAGAGACAACAGAAAGCATAACACAAACAAAAGAATACAAGAAAATAAAACACAGAAATAGCATGCAAGCAGACAAACATAAAAAAATGGACCACACACAGAAAGGAATGCAGCAGAGAATGATGCGCAAACAAGAATGATGCATGTCTAGCCCTAGTGCAGGTAATGAGCTCATTTGTTGGTTACATACCCGCTCCCGACATTACCCGGAGTCCTTTGACCAGGTAAGGCTTCCCTGTAGGCAATGTTCCTTGCAAGAGTCCGTTGACTTTCGAGGCAAACCACTGCAATAGTCCTTTGACTTGCAAGGCGGCACTAGCAACCCACTGCAAGAGTCCTTTGACTTGCATGACGGAGCTAGTTAACATATATTTGCCCACCACACTCACTGTAAGAGTCCTTTGACTTACAGGAGCACACACACACACTCTCACTGTAAGAGTCCTTTGACTTACAGGAGTATATTGTAGTTGTGTTTTCTCGATACCTCTGTAAGAGTCCTCTGACTTACAGAATAGCATTATAGCTAAGTATCCCAGGGAAGCACTCTTAGTGGTCGTACCACCATCTATCTGACTGCTTTCACGCAGCAGATCATCACATAATCATTCTCATTATTATCATTCATTATCACTTTCACATTCTTATGCAGTACCTCTTTCTTTCTCTGTTCAATTATACTATACAAACTTTACATCTTTCACTTTTACGAAATCTTGGCTCAAACCATTTATCTTTATCATATTACTCCTTTCTCTTTATATCTCTTTACATTTCTCTGATTACTCTTTCTTCTGTATCTGTATCACTCTTTTTCTCTTTATCTCTTTACTTTACTCTGGTTACTCTGTGCTTTGTGTTTCTTTACTCTACTCTGATTACTCTGTTCTCTGTCTCTCTCTACTCTGCTCTGATTTCTCTATTTAACGTATGTATTTAAAGCTTATGTAAATTTCGGTATGAATAGTTAGTCTGTCCAAAGTATAGGTTTATTAAGTCTATAATGAAACAGTTTAACTTTTCATATAATACCTAACTCTGGTCGTATCATAAGGACTAACTATGTTGCCCTAGTTCGTTCACTAATCTCTGTCTGTTTTTCTGTCATTAAAATTTTACAGACTTTTTCTTTGATTCTTATCTTTTCTTCAACTTTTTATCTTTCATTTATCTTTGCCTCACTAATATGTTCTTACCACTCCCTAAGTGTTTTATGAAGGTAATTATGAGACTCTGCACTTAAAGTTGTCTTTCTAAAGCTTTTACGAAAAATATTATTTTTAATTATTTTTATTAAAATATTATTTTTAATTAAATATTATTATTTAATATTTTATTATTATTTATTATTTTATCATTAAATTTTCGGAAATTACCCCACTTTAACTTTGAACCTTTTAAATTCACTTTTTACCACCCGTAACTTTTAATATTTCTACTTTAACCACCATTACTTTCAGAAATTACAAAATAACCCCTCAAACACCAAAATATTTACTTCCTTGCCCTTTCTAAGATCTAAAAGCTGTTCTTCAATGTTCTTCATCACACTCAAAGTGTTCTTCGTGTTCTTCGTAAATTCTTCAGATTCTTTCTCTGTTTTTACCCGTTTTTCAGTCTTTTGAGCAACCGTTTTTTACCAAAATTCAAAATAAATTTCCAGCCACTAAAACCCCATATTTTTCACATGATTTCAACACAAATTGAAGCCCAATTTAAGGATTAGGGTTCGTTTTTCCAGCTGCGCTCAAGAACATGTTTCATAGCTTGAATATCATCAAATTTTATCAAATTTTCACCAAAATTTCAACAAGAATCACTCATATAAATCATCAATTTCAAGCACAGCCAAACCATATCATAATCACACAGCTCAAACACAATGAATCAAGATTAAATTCGTCAAACCCTACCTGGTTTTGCTGCTCCTAATTCGGTTATACTTTTAGGTGGTCCTTAAGCACTTTTTCCTCCTAAATCACATCAAGAACAAGTTTAAATCCAAAAACCCTCAATGGACCAAATCTTTCTCAGCACGTTAGGAAGGGATATCTCACCTTAGACTTGCTGGAAATTAACGTTTCTTGGCCCTCAAGTCAAGTTAAGCATGATTCCTAAGGAATAACATCAAGAAAACACATGTTTAAGCATGTTTCCTTGAAAACCGAATTGAAGAGGGAGGGAGACAGCCATCTCACCTTATTTCCAGCCTTGATAAGTTACATGGTTATGTAGAGCAAGATGAGAGGATCATTTTGGTGAAATTGGAGTTTTGATTTGAGTTTTGGTTCAGAAGAAATCAAGCTTTGAAGATTCAGTGTTCATGAAGTTTTCTCTCTTTTCTCTCCTTTAAATTTCGGCCAAAGGGAGTAAATGACCAGCCTTGGAGTGTCTTGGGGGTGTAAGGTGAGTTGTGATTGGTTGGCTTGGAGGTGGGTTAAAATAATATTAAAATATCTCTGGTGTATAACTACTAATACTAGGTGTATCGGAACACTTGTAAAAACATCTCTAAAAATTATTTTCTGAGCTACTAGCATAAATGACACTAATAACATATTTATTATGAGAATAAAATATGTAAAATGAGGCCTTAGCATTGCTAAAGTCATCAGAGAGTGCTGGTGCTAAGCTGGGCCAATAAATTGTGAACCCGGTGTATCAAAACATAGTCATTGCCATGTATATCATAACAACTATTAGGATAGCTGGTCTCACATCGATTTGTCATTTGGATCTCGATTAAACCATGCCTATCCACAGTCATTGAGGTCTTATCCGCACCAAATAATCACTATTAAGGTGATCAGTCTTAATATCTCAAGTTAAGCACGAACATTCCCAAAATGAGAACTCAAAGACATTCATGCCAAATGTATCTTAAAGATACCCTAATGGCGTGAGACACACAAGCAGAGTATGTAATGAAGCATAGTCAGTCCACTCCCCAGGCTCTACTGGGAACGAACTGCTCTGATACCAAATTGTAACGACCCAATTGTCAGTATGCCTAGGACATACCAGAAACTGAGTGCTACCAATTTGTCATCCTAATTATTATCTATTATTTATTATATGAGCCTGATTCGTTATTAGAAGCGTAGTTAGTTAGCGAGGTACTTTTTTTTTGAAAATATTTGGATTAATAAACAGAATCATTTATAATCAATTCACAAATAATAACAGATAAAACAGTTATAAACAACCACACATAAATACATCACAAGTAGTTGACAACATTCGGTGATTCAGCCTTTATTAGAATATAGACTGTTAGTTAGAACAATGATGAGCGGATAATTTATACGCTTTTTGGCATTGTTTTTAGTATGTTTTTAGTAGGATCTAGTTACTTTTAGGGATGTTTTTATTAGTTTTTATGTTAAATTCACATTTCTGGACTTTACTATGAGTTTGTGTGTTTTTCTATGATTTCAGGCATTTTCTGGCTGAAATTGAGGGACTTGAGCAAAAATCAGATTCAGAGGTTGAAGAAGGACTGCTGATGCTGTTGGATTCTGACCTCCCTGCACTGAAAGTGAATTTTCTGGAGCTACAAAACGCAACATGGCGCACTTCCAATGGCGTTTGAAAGTAGACATCCAGGGCTTTCCAGCAATATATAATTGTCCATACTTTGGCTGAGTTTAGACGATGCAAAAGGGCGTTGAATGCCAGTTCTACGCTGCAGTCTGGAGTTAAACGCCAGAAACACGTCACGAACCAGAGTTGAACGCCAGAAACACGTTACAAACTGGCGTTCAACTCCAAGAATGACCTCTGCACGTGTAAACTTCAAGCTCAGCCCAAGCACACACCAAGTGGGCCTCGGAAGTGGATTTATGCATCAATTACTAACTTCTGTAAACCTTAGTAACTAGTTTAGTATAAATAGGACTTTTTACTATTGTATTAGAGATCTTTGGAAGATCTTCAGATCATCTTATGATTTTTAGTTCATCTTTAAATCATATTGATCACGTTTGGGGGCTGGCCATTCGGCCAAGCCTGAACCTTTCACTTATGTATTTTCAACGGTATAGTTTCTACACTCCATAGATTAAGGTGTGGAGCTCTGCTGTTCCTCACGAATTAATGCAAAGTATTACTGTTTCTCTATTCAACTCAACTTATTCCGCTTCTAAGATATTCATTCGCAATTCAATATGAATGTGATGAACGTGACAATCATCATCATTCCCATACGAACGCTTGCCTGACAACCACTTCCGTTCCACCTTAGATTGGATGATTATCTCTTGGATCTCTTAATCAGAATCTTCGTGGTATAAGCTAGATTGATGGCGGCATTCATGAGAATCCGGAAAGTCTAAACCTTGTCTGTGGTATTCCGAGTAGGATTCAGGGATTGAATGACTGTGACGAACTTCAAACTCGCGAGTGCTGGGCATAGTGACAGACACAAAAGGAGGGTGAATCCTATTCTAGTATGATCGAGAACCTCAGATGATTAGCCGTGCTGTGTTAGAGCATTTGGACCTTTTTCACAAGAGGATGGGATGTAGCCATTGACAACGGTGATGCCTCCAGATGATTAGCCATGCAGTGACAGCGCATCGGACCATTTTCACAGAGAGGATGAAAAGTAGCCACTGACAATGGTGATGCCCTTACATAAAGCCAGCCATGGAAAGGAGTAAGACTGATTGGATGAAGATAGCAGGAAAGCAGAGGTTCAGAGGAACGAAAGCATCTCTATACGCTTATCTGAAATTCCCACCAATGAATTACATAAGTGTTTCTATCTTTATTTTCTGTTTATTTATTATTTATTTTCGAAAACTCCATAACCATTTGATATCTGCCTGACTGAGATTTACAAGGTGACCATAGCTTGCTTTATACCGACAATCTCTGTGGGATCGACCCTTACTCACGTAAGGTTTTATTACTTGGACGACCCAGTGCACTTGCTGGTTAGTTGTGCGAAGTTGTGAAGTTATGTTTGGACCATGGTATTGTGCACCAGTTATTGGCACCATTGCCAGGGAGAGAATGAACAACAAATTTTACAACCTCAGGGATCACAATTTCGCATACCAAGTTTTTGGCGCCGTTGCCGGGGATTGTTCGAGTTTGGACAACTAACGGTTCATCTTGTTGCTCAGATTAGGTAATTTTCTTTTTGTTTTATTTTCAAAAAATTTTCAAAAATATTTCAAAAAAAAAAATTTCTCATCTGTTTTCGAAAACTATTCTAAATCTTTAAGAATGAATTCTAGTGTTTCATGAAGCATGTTGAAGCCTGGCTGGCTATAAAGCCATGTCTAAATTTATTTGGATTGGGGCTTCCAACCCAACATTATCAAGAGCAAGCTAGTTATTGCTAATCCACCTGCTGCTGTTCCTGATCCACCTGATCTACATGTTGAAGCTTGGCTGGCCATTGGCCATGTCTAGTGTTTTGGACCGGAGCTTTCACAAAAGCATGGCTGGCTAGTGAGCCATGTCTAATTCCTGGACTGAAGCTTTAGACTAACAATGCAAGATTCATGGAATTCATATTAAAAATTTTGGAATCCTTATTTTCCTTTTTCAAAATAATTTTCGAAAAAATCCAAAAAAATTAGAAAATCATAAAAATAAAAAATATTTCATGTTTCTTGTTTGAGTCTTGAGTTAATATTAAGTTTGGTGTAAATTGCATGTTTTAAAGTTTGCATAAAATTTTCGAAAAATTCATGCATTCATAGTGTTTTTCATGATCTTCAAGTTGTTCTGGTAAATCTTCTTGTTTGATCTTGATGTTTTCTTGTTTTGTGCCTTTTCTTGTTTTTCATGTGCATTTTTGCATTCATAGTGTCTGAACATGAAAGATTTCTAAGTTTGGTGTCTTGCATGTTTTCTTTGCATTGAAAATTTTTCAAAAACATGTTCTTGATGTTCATCATGATCTTCAAAGTGTTCTTAGTGTTCATCTTGACATTCATAGCATTCTTGCATGCATTCATTGTTTTGATCCATAATTTCCATGCATTAAGCATTTTTAGTGTTTTTCTCTCTCATCATAAAAATTCAAAAAATAAAAAAAAATATCTTTCCTTTTTTTTCTCATAAATTTCGAAAATTTGAATTGACTTTTTCAAAACTTTTTAAAACTTAGTTGTTTCTTATGAGTCAAATCAAATTTTCAATTTAAAAATCTTATCTTTTTCAAATCTTTTTCAAAAAATCAAATCTTTTTCCTTTTTCTTATTTATTTTTGAAAATTTTAAAAATATTTTTCAAAAATCTTTTTCTTAATTTTATATCAAATTTTCGAAAATATTATCAACAATTAATGTTTTGATTCAAAAATTTCAAGTTTGTTACTTGCTTGTTAAGAACGATTCAAACTTTAAGTTCTAGAATCATATCTTGTGATTTCTTGTGAATCAAGTCATTAATTATGATTTTAAAAAAAATCAAATCTTTTTCAAAACTAATTCTAATCATATCTTCCTATCATATATTTTTTTTTAAATCTTATCTTTTTCAAAAATTTGATTTTCAAATATCTTTTCTAACTTCTTATCTTCTTATCTTTTCAAAATTGATTTTCAAATCTTTTTCAACTAACTAATTGACTTTTTGTTTGTTTCTTATCTTTTTCAAAACTACCTAACTAACTCTCTCTCTCTAATTTTCGAAAATCTCTTCCCTCTTTTTCAAAAATTCTTTTTAATTAAATAGTTATTTCAATTTTCAATTTTAATTTGATTTCATTCCTAATTTTCGAAAATCACTAACCCCTTTTCAAAATTTTATTTTCGAAATTCCTCTCTCTCTCTCTCATCTCCTTCTATCTATTTATTCATCTACTAACACTTCATCTCACCCAAATTCGAACCCCCTCTTCTATCTGTGTTCAAATTTTCTCTTCTTCCCTTCTTTACATTACATTCTTTTTTTCTTTTACTCACACAGGGGAACCTCTATACCCGGGTAAAAAGGATCCCTATTATTATTTTTTTGTTCCCTTCTTTTTCATATATGCAGGAGCAAGGACAAGAACATTCTTGTTGAAGCAGACCCTGAACCTGAAAGGACTCTGAAGAGGAAACTAAGAGAAGCTAAAATACAACAATCCAGAGATAACCTTACAGAAATTTTCGAACAAGAAGAGGATATGGCAGCCGAAAATAATAATAATGCAAGGAGGATGCTTGGTGACTTTACTGCACCTAATTCCAATTTACATGGAAGAAGCATCTCCATCCCTACCATTGGAGCAAACAATTTTGAGCTTAAACCTCAATTAGTTTCTCTGATGCAACAAAACTGCAAGTTTCATGGACTTCCATCTGAAGATCCTTTTCAGTTCTTAACTGAATTCTTGCAGATCTGTGATACTGTTAAGACTAATGGAGTAGATCCTGAAGTCTACAGGCTCATGCTTTTCCCGTTTGCTGTAAGAGACAGAGCTAGAGTGCGGTTGGACTCTCAACCCAAGGATAGCCTGAACTCTTGGGATAAGCTGGTCACGACTTTCTTAGCCAAGTTCTTTCCTCCTCAAAAGCTGAGTAAGCTTAGAGTGGATGTTCAAACCTTCAGACAGAAGGAAGGTGAATCCCTCTATGAAGCTTGGAAGAGATACAAGTAACTAACCAAAAAGTGTCCTTCTGACATACTTTCAGAATGGACCATCCTGGATATATTCTATGATGGTCTGTCTGAATTAGCTAAGATGTCATTGGATACTTCTACAGGTGGATCCATTCACCTAAAGAAAATGCCTACAGAAGATCAAGAACTCATTGACATGGTTGCTAATAACCAGTTCATGTACACTTCTGAGAGGAATCCTGTGAGTAATGGGACGCCTCAGAAGAAGGGAGTTCTTGAAATTGATACTCTGAATGCCATATTGGCCCAGAATAAAATATTGACTCAGCAAGTCAATATGATTTCTCAGAGTTTGAATGGAATGCAAGCTGTATCCAACAGTACTCAAGAGGCATCTTCTGAAGAAGAAGCTTATGATCCTGAAAACCCTGCAATAGCAGAGGTGAATTACATGGGTGAACCATATGGAAACACCTATAATCCCTCATGGAGAAATCACCCAAATCTCTCATGGAAGGATCAACAAAAGCCTCAACAAGGCTTTAATAATGGTGGAAAAAACAGGTTTAGCAATAGCAAGCTTTTTCCATCATCCATTCAGCAACAGACAGAGAACTCTGAACAAAATACCTCTAATTTAGCAAACTTAGTCTCTGATCTATCTAAGGCCACTATGAGTTTCATGAATGAAACAAGGTCCTCCATTAGAAATTTGGAAGCACAAGTGGGCCAGCTGAGTAATAGAATCACTGAAACCCCTCCTAGTACTCTCCCAAGCAATACAGAAGAGAATCCAAAAGGAGAGTGTAAGGCCATTGAATTAATTACCATGGCTGAACCTGTAAGGGAGGTTGAGGATGTGAATCCCAGTGAGGAAGACCTCCTGGGACGTCCAGTGATCAATAAGGAGTTTCCCTCTAAGGAACCAAAGGAATCTGAGACTCATCTAGAGACCATAGAGATTCCATTGAACCTCCTTATGCCATTCATGAGCTCTGATGAGTATTCCTCTTCTGAAGAGAATGAAGATGTTACTGAAGAGCAAGTTGCCAAGTTCATTGGTGCAATCAGGAAGCTGAATGCCAATTTATTTGATAATGAGACTTGGGGAGATGAACCTCCCCTGTTCACCAATGAACAAAATGCATTGGATCAACTGAGATTGCCTCAGAAGAAACAGGATCCTGGGAAGTTCTTAATACCTTGTACCATAGGCACCATGACCTTTGAGAAGGCTCTATGTGACCTTGGGTCAGGAATAAGCCTCGTGCCACTCTCTGTAATGGAGAAACTGGGAATCTTTGAGGTACAAGCTGCTAAAAGCTCATTAGAGATGGCAGACAATTCCAGAAAACAGGCTTATGGACAAGTAGAGGACATATTAGTAAAGGTTGAAGGCCTTTACATCCCTGCTGATTTCATAATCCTAGATACTGGGAAGGATGAGGGTGAATCCATCATCCTTGGAAGACCCTTCCTAGCCACAGCAAGAGCTGTGATTGATGTTAACAGAGGTGAACTAGTCCTTTAATTGAATGAGGACTCCCTTGAGTTTAAAATTCAAGGACATCCTTCTGCAAACATGGAAAAGAGGCACAGTAAGCTTCTCTCAAAACAGAGTCAACCAGAGCCCCCACAATCAAACTCTAAGTTTGGTGTTGAGAGGCCACATCCAAACTCTAAGTTTGGTGTTGAACTCCAATATCCAAACTCTAAGTTTGGTATTGGGAAGTCTCAACAATGCTCTGAACATCTGTGAGGCTCCATGAGAGCCCACTGTCAAGCTATTGACATTAAAGAAGCGCTTGTTGAGAGGCAACCCAATTTTTATTTATCTAATTTTATTTTTATTTTTATTGTTCTTTCATGTTTTATTAGGTTCATGATCATGTGGAGTCACAAAATAAATCAAAAAAATTAAAAACAGAATCAAAAAGAGCAGAAGAAAAATCACACCCTGGAGGACGGACTTACTGGCGTTTAAACGCCAGTAAGGAGCATTTGGCTGGCGTTCAACGCCAGAACAGAGCATGGATCTGGCGCTGAACGCCAGAAACAAGCATAGAACTGGCGTTCAACGCCAGAAACATGCTGCATCTGGGCGTTGAACGCCCAGAACAAGCATCAGTTCGGCGTTTAAACGCCAGAATTTCATGCAAAGGCATTTTACATGCCTAATTGGTGCAGGGATGTAAATCCTTGACACCTCAAGATCTGTGGACCTCACAGGATCATCTCAGGATCTGTGGACCCCACAGGATCCCCACTTTCCCTCCTCATAATCCAAGATTCTTCCACATCTTCTTCTTCTTCTATTCTTTCTTCTTTTGCTCGAGGGCGAGCAACATTCTAAGTTTGGTGTGGTTTTCCATAACCATTGATGGCATCTAAGGCCAGAAAAACCTCTAGAAAGAGGAAAGGGAAGACAAAAGCTTCAATCAAGGGTCTATAACTCAGTGGTAGAACATTTGACTGCAAATCAAGAGATCCCTGAGATACCTCAGGGGATACATTTTTCCCCACACAATGAGGAAGGGACATTTGACTGCAAATCAAGGGTCTATAGCTCAGTGGTAGAACATTTGACTGCAACTAAGGGTGGAACATCAAGAGCACTCCATCATCCTTCATGAAATTAGAGAAAATCAAAGAGCAATGAGGGAGGAGCAACAAAGACAAGGAAGAGACATAGAAGAGCTCAAGGACATCATTGGTTCCTCAAGAAGGAAACGCCACCATCACTAAGGTGGACTCATTCCTTGTTCTTAAATTTTCTCTTTTTCATTTTCTTTATGTTAAATGCGTATCTATGTTTGTGTCTTATTACATGATCAGTAGTATTTAGTAACTATGTCTTAAAGTCATGAATGTCCTATGAATCCATCACCTCTCATAAATAAAAAATGTTTTAATTTAAAAGAACAAGAAGTACATGAGTTTCGAATTTATCCTTGAACTTGGTTTAATTATATTGATGTGGTGACAATACTTTTTGTTTTCTGAATGAATGCTTGAACAGTGCATACACTACAAGAAAAATACCCATTCAGCCACACTTTTTTTAAGTTACATTTGAAAAGGGTAGCCTATTCATAGAATAGGCTACGCTTTTCTCAGTGTTGCCTTTTTTTTAGAGAAAAGGAAACACAATTCTGGCATCATTTGAAAAGTGTAGCCTTATATATTATAGAAATCACTTATAAAGCATAGCCGTATGTTAATATCTATGGGTCCACTTTTTGTATCAAAGAGAATGCTTTTTGACGGTAGCCTATTAGTTAAGTTTTGGGTGCGTTTCAAAAGTGATGCCTTCCCTCTTTTTCCCAATTGAAAACAAACTCACAACACTTAGTGAAATTTTTGTTCCCACCAAAGCTCATTATTCCCTTACTAAAACTCACAACACTTAGTGAATCACAGCGCCTTTATCCCCTATCTGGAACCACACGAACCACAGTGCCTTTGTTCCTTCCAAAGCTCATCACTCATCATCGCGAAGAACCCTCTCTGAAACCCTCTCTGAAATTTTTGTTATCACAGCGCCATTATCCCCTTTCTGAAACCCTCTCACCATCGCGAAGAACCACACACAACACTCACTTTCGCCACTAACCGTCGTTCCGCTTCGCCCTCCTGCACTGAGCTGCACCGCTCTCAGCATCATCATCTCTGCGCTTCTCATTGTCCTTCCCCTTTCAGTTTCTCCATTCTCGGTTTCTCACCGTCGCTGGTGATTGTCGCCACCCAGTAACCAGTCACCGCCAGTCACCGTCGATGTTGATCGTCGCTGTTGTTGCACTGACCATCGCTCTTCTTCGCCGTTCTTCTCATCATCGTCTTCTCTGTGCTCACATCGTTGAGTATGTATTTATTGATTTCTATTTGGTTCTGCAATTTCAGAGGTTTAGGGTTCTGATTTTAGGGGTTTTAATTTGGGGGTTTTAATCTGTGAAATATGGGTTTATGAATTGTGATTTGATAACATGCATGCTGTTGTTGATGAAGATGCGTGGTTTAACAGATTATTTTTTTGCCTGTTTTGTACTTATAAATAACTAACTCATTTAGGGGAAATTGTTTCTAATAACCTGTTATTTATTAAGAATTAGAATGCTCATGATAAGACACAAGTAAAAACTGGAAGAAGTTAGGGAAAAGAGTATTGGCTTTGACAACAACGATAAAAATTTTTGTTCATTGAAATATTAATTCAATTGGACACAAGGGAAAACTTAAGAAAAAATATTAATTCCCTTATGCTCATGATTACTGATTGTAGATCCTTCTTCACGGGGCATCTACCTGAGGGAGGCTACTGCTTTCCAACAATCTACTGAGGTGAGAGCATAATCAGCTTGTGCACCATTGATGATCAAAGCATATCTTTAGGTCAGATATTTGAAAAAACTATGATTTGAAAATGGATTAAAGATTGGAATGTGGGAAAAATACTACTAGACATGCTACTTTTGCATTTGTCTTTACCAGCTAGGTCTCAACTTGGACCAAGGGAAAGGAGCCGATAGAGTAACAGCACCAGAAGTAGGCTTCTTGAATCCACCGGAAGAGGCCTCCGGTAGCGGCAAGCACTTTCACGACGACGTCCTTGATGCCAGAGCTAAGAATGTAAACACCCTGTCCCTCTCTCTCTCTCTCACACTTTGCGTAACAGAAAATTAGCTCAAATGCATTCAATATTTGTTTTTTTTTTCAAGGCAGGGTTTTGAGTTCTGAACTGGAACTAAAATACAATTGCATGTGGTAGTTTTTTAACTAATTAGAATCACTTTCAAAATTCCTTGAAAATGAAGTTGTGAAAGAAAGCATGTTGTAGTTTTGAAAAAATAAAGAGCAAGGCAGGGTTATTCCATGGCTGTTATGGAAACCAAATTATTGTTTCAGGATGGTCATCTTTGGTTTTTCTTTTCCCCTTTATTCGAGGTCAGACAGCAGGGGGAAAAAACTTGTTGCAGTGTGTGCTTCAATGCTTCTTGATTTGAGCAACTAGCTATTGATAAACTCTGCACTTGTGCTGACTATTATTGTTGAATCATTGATGTAGGTGTTGACTTATAGGTGTAAGTTGGTGTTACAAATTTTGATGGAATGGTTTGAACATTTCAGGATTACGATTTAGTGCAAGTTTATTTACACCTTCTCCATACTGCTGTGATCACTAAGAGGCAGAGGAGGAGTTGCTGTTTTAGTTTCCTCACCCCCCTTATTTTGGCCCCCCTGATCATATGTAATCTTTTAACAGGTTTTTCATGGCCAACCAATGCCTACTACTATTCCGGCAGCTCCACATCCTCCAACAATGCGTCCTAGGGTGCGGGCTAGAAGAGGACAGGCTACAGACCCACACAACATAGCTGAACGGGTGAGCTTTGGGATATTTGCACAAATACATGCTGTCTGCTGGTTATGGTGTTAAAATTTAAAGACGGGGTGTTTATTTTGTAGCTCAGTTCTTCATGTTACATTATGGTTACAGTTGCGCAAAGAAAGAATAGCAGAAAGAATCAGGGCTCTACAAGAACTGGTTCCAAGTGTCAACAAGGTATGTAACTGCTCTAATGCAGTTTGTGATCCTCTTTAATATTAGCAATAGTGAAATAGTACAAAAGGAAAGGAATATTGTCTTGTTTAGCCAAAAAAGTGAGAAAAGATGGTGTATTATGTTGACATTTATAGAGATATATCTATTATCATCCCCCACTTTCCTTTCTGGCTTGAAATTGTAAATGATAATGCCACACTTTAGTTTATTATCAACTTGTGAATAAGTGTATTCATGTCTTTCTCCTAAAACAAAAATGGGTCTTTTCATGGTGTGCATTTTGCCATTTTGTCCGCATTGTAGGTATCGTTCATTCACTACTTCTTTAGCTCATTAGATCTCCACTAACACTATTGCCTATCATAGGTCTTATCTTTCTTTTTACAATATAAATACTAAAATAGATGTTATTACTTATATCAAGGGGTTGGTTTGCTTTTCTATATATGGCCTAAGAAACAATATCTTTTACTTTTCCTCCAATTTTTTGTCTTTCAATAGGAAGATTTGATAGAAAATACAATAGAAGGAAGTAGCCATTTTCATAGAAATATGGAGGATCTGTATTTGTTTTAGTCTTCTGGTCTTTTCCCTGTCAATATATTGTTCCAATAGATATGATATTTGCAGATATATATATAATGTAATTTATGTAGCGAATTGGCACCTTGAAAATTATTTTCATATAAATGAGTAAATGTGTTCTTTGGATTTAGAATATGGCATCTGCCTCTGGACCTATTGAGTTGTCAAATTAAGATTGTGCTTGTCCGCAACTCCACATATAGATTAAATCTCCTGATCCACTTTTCATGCAATTGTTTCATTGAGCATAAATAACAAAAACATGCTTGAAAAGGATAAAAAGAGGGATACCATGCCCACATATTTTGACTTGATGTGTATTAAATTTTTTATACTTCTTGAAGCTTGAAATTAATCTACTGGTTTCAGGGGATATTTCTTTTAATAATTTCTTTGAAGGTAGTTTTGCTCTGTTTGCATGACCGCCCTCTGTTTCATTAAAAAGACAATAACACTGAATTGTTCTAACATTTTTAATATTATTGTGCTTTTTCTCTTGATCAGACGGATAGAACTGTAATGTTAGATGAAATAATTGATCTGTATTTGTTTATTTCAGATACTGCACTTATTTAATTGATCTGTCCTATTTCTATCCAAGGAACAAGCTTTTTCCTTCTTCGATTCCGCCTGCTCTGCTCTTCTGCCCTGTGCTATCCGGTTCTGCCCTAATTTCCACCTTCTTCTAGGTTGTCTTTTTAAGCAATGAAGATTAAGCAATGGAAATTAAGCTGATTATTATTGTGGTTTATTGGCTAAGATAGAGTACTGTTTAAAATATTTACATGTATAGTTGACTAATGACTTTTATTAGAAGATACTTATATATGTAGGATATGTTTTTTTGTAGAGTATTAGTAGTAAATTCTAAGTAATATTATGGTTATTTTGATATGGCTATGCTTACTTTAGTGTGAGATGTATGAATTTTTACAATTAACTTCATTCTAGTACTTTTGGATTATTATTATAAATATATTTTGGTTAGAGATAATTTTTGTTATTTAAAGAAATTATTTAGTATAATTATGTATTTATTTTTATTTTATAATATTCAACTCATTCAAATAAAAATGCAGAATTATTATACATGTAATCATATTAACTATTATGTTGTATTAATATATATATATATATATATATATATATATATATATATATATATATATATTATACAGAAAAAAAAGAGACCTAAGGCTACACTTATATACAGTAGCTATAGTATACAAAAAAAAAAAGAGGAACCTAAGGCTACACTTATAAAAAGTAGCCATGGTATACAATGTGGCTACGCTTTACAGGTGATGCAGTAGGTATTGAAAAGCGTAGCCTATACTGGCAAAAATGGAAGCTGAAAAGCGTAGCCTTTGGTCCTGGACAGCATCAATTGAAAAGCGTAGCCTATTCCCAAACGCCAAAAGCGTAGCCCTTGGTGCAGAAAAGCGTAGCCTTTGAGAATAGGCAACGGCCAAATAGGAATCACCCCAAAAAGCGTAGCTGTAGCCTAAAAAGCGTAGCCGTAGCCTAAGACATCATTTTTTTTCACTTTTGGCTACACTTTTCAAGTGTACCTAAATGGGTGTTTTTCTTGTAGTGATATGTCTTTTGAAGTTGTTGTTTAAGAATGTTAAATATGTTGGCTCTTGAAAGAATAATGACAAGGAGACATGTTATTTGATAATCTGAAAAATCATAAAAATGATTCTTGAAGCAAGAAAAAGCAGTGAATACAAAAGCTTGCAGAAAAAAATAGAAAAAAAAATAGCAAAAAAAAAATAGAAAAAGAAAAAGCAAGCAAAAAAAGCCAAAAGCTCTTAAAACCAAAAGGCAAGAGCAAAAAGCCAATAACCCTTAAAACCAAAAGGCAAGGGTAAATAAAAAGGATCCCAAGGCTTTGAGCATCAGTGGATAGGAGGGCCTAAAGGAATAAAATCCTGGCCTAAGCGGCTAAACCAAGCTGTCCCTAACCATGTGCTTGTGGCGTGAAGGTGTCAAGTGAAAACTTTAGACTGAGCGGTTAAAGTCAAGGTCCAAAGCAAAAGAAGAGTGTGCTTAAGAACCCTGGACACCTCTAATTGGGGACTTTAGCAAAGCTGAGTCACAATCTGAAAGGGTTCACCCAATTATGTGTCTGTGGCATTTATGTATCCGGTGGTAATACTGGAAAACAAAGTGCTTAGGGCCACGGCCAAGACTTATAAAGTAGCTGTGTTCAAGAATCAACATACTGAACTAGGAGAATCAATAACACTATCTGAACTCTAAGTTCCTATAGATGCCAATCATTCTGAACCTCAATGGATAAAGTGAGATGCCAAAACTATTCAAGAGGCAAAAAGCTACAAGTCCCGCTCATCTGATTGGAGCTATGTTTCATTGATATTTTGCAATTTATAGTATATTCTCTTCTTTTTATCCTATTTGATTTTCAGTTGCTTGGGGACAAGCAACAATTTAAGTTTGGTGTTGTGATGAGCGGATAATTTATATGCTTTTTGGCATTGTTTTTTAGTATGTTTTTAGTAGGGATCTAGTTACTTTACTATGAGTTTGTGTGTTTTTCTGTGATTTCAGGCATTTTCTGGCTGAAATTGAGGGACTTGAGCAAAAATCAGATTCAGAGGTTGAAGAAGGACTGCTGATGCTGTTGGATTCTGACCTCTCTGCACTCAAAGTGGATTTTCTAGAGCTACAGAACTCAAAATGGCGTGCTTTCAATTGCATTGGAAAGTAGACATCTAGGGCTTTCCAGATATATATAATAGTCCATACTTTGGCCGAGTTTAGACGACGCAAAAGGGCATTGAACGCCAGTTCTACGCTGCAGTCTGGAGTTAAACGCCAGAAACACGTCACGAACCAGAGTTGAACGCCAGAAACACGTTACAAACTGGCGTTCAACTCCAAGAATGACCTCTCCACGTGTAAACTTCAAGCTCAGCCCAAGCACAAACCAAGTGGGCCCCGGAAGTGGATTTATGCATCAATTACTTACTTCTGTAAACCCTAGTAACTAGTTTATTATAAATAGGACTTTTTACTATTGTATTAGAGATCTTTGGAAGATCTTCGGATCATCTTATGATTTTTAGTTCATCTTTGAATCATATTGACCACGTTTGGGGGCTGGCCATTCGGCCATGCCTGAACCTTTCACTTATGTATTTTCAACGGTAGAGTTTCTACACCCCATAGATTAAGGTGTGGAGCTCTGCTGTTCCTCACGAATTAATGCAAAGTACTACTGTTTCTCTATTCAACTCAACTTATTCCGCTTCTAAGATATTCATTCGCAATTCAATATGAATGTGATGAACGTGACAATCATCATCATTCCCATACGAATGCGTGCCTGACAACCACTTTCGTTCCACCTTAGATTGGATAATTATCTCTTGGATCTCTTAATTAGAATATTTGTGGTATAAGCTAGATTGATGGCGGCATTCATGAGAATCCAGAAAGTCTAAACCTTGTCTGTTCAATTATCACTTTCACATTCTTATGCAGTACCTCTTTCTTTCTCTATTCAATTATACTATACGAATTCAATCATACTATACAAACTTTACATCTTTCACTTTTATAAAATCTTAGCTCAAACCATTTCTCTTTATCATATTACTCCTTTCTCTTTATATCTCTTTACATTTCTCTGATTACTCTTTCTTCTGTATCTATATCACTCTTTTTCTCTTTATCTCTTTACTTTACTCTGGTTACTCTGTGCTTTATGTTTCTTTACTCTACTCTGATTACTCTGTTCTCTGTCTCTCTCTACTCTGCTCTGATTTTTCTGTTTAACGTATGTATTTAAAGCTTATGTAAATTTCGGTATGAATAGTTAGTCTGTCCCAAGTATAGGTTTATTATGTCTATACTGAAATAGTTTAACTTTTCATATAATACCTAAACCTGGTCATAACTCAAGGACTAACTATGTTGCCCTAGTTCGTTCACTAATCTCTGTCTGTTTTTCTGTCATTAAAACTTTACAGACTTTTTCTTCGATTCTTATCTTTTCTTCAACTTTTTATCTTTCATTTATCTTTGCCTCACTAATATGTTCTTACCACTCCCTAAGTGTTTTATGAAGGTAATTATGAGACTCTGTACTTAAAGTTGTCTTTCTAAAGCTTTTACGGAAAATTACCTTTTCCGCATTATTTTATTATTTTTATTAAAATATTATTTTTAATTAAATATTCTTATTTAATATTTTATTATTATTTATTATTTTATCATTAATTTTTTGGAAATTACCCCACTTTAACTTTGAACCTTTTAAATTCACTTTTTACCACCCGTAACTTTTAATATTTCTACTTTAACCACCCTAACTTTCAAAAATTACAAAATAACCCCTCAAACACCAAAATATTTACTTCCTTGCCCTTTCTAAGATCTAAAAGCTGTTCTTCAATGTTCTTCATCACACTCAAAGTTTTCTTCATGTTCTTCGTAAATTCTTCAGATTCTTTCTCTGTTTTTACCCGTTTTTCAGTCTTTTCAGCAATCGATTTTTACCAAAATTCAAAATAAATTTCCAGCCACTAAAACCCCATATTTTCCACATGATTTCAACACAAATTAAAGCACAATTTAAGGATTAGGGTTTGTTTTTCCAGCTACACTCAAGAACATGTTTCATAGCTTGAATATCATCAAATTTTATCAAATTTTCACCAAAATTTCAACAAGAATCACTCATATAAATCATCAATTTCAAGCATAGCCAAACCATATCGTAATCACACAACTCAAACACAATCAATCAAGATTAAATTCGTCAAACCCTACCTAGTTTTGCTGCTCCTAATTCGGTTATACTTTCAGGTGGTCCTTAAGCACTTTTTCCTCCTAAATCACATCAAGAACAACTTTAAATCCAAAAACCCTCAACTGACCAAATCTTGCTCAGCACGTTAGGAAGGGATATCTCACCTTAGACTTGCTGGAAATTAACGTTTCTTGGCCCTCAAGTCAAGTTAAGCATGATTCCTAAGGAATAACATCAAGAAAACACATGTTTAAGCATGTTTCCTTGAAAACCGAATTGAAGAGGGAGGGAGACAGCCATCTCACCTTATTTCCAGCCTTGATAAGTTACATGGTTATGTAGAGGAAGATGAGATGATCATTTTGGTGAAATCGGAGTTTTGATTTGAGTTTTGGTTCAGAAGAAATCAAGCTTTGAAGATTAAGTGTTCATGAAGTTTTGGGGGTGTCTTGGGGGTGTAAGGTGATTTGTGATTGGTTGGCTTGGAGGTGGGTTAAAATAATATTAAAATATCTCTGGTGTATAACTACTAAAACTAGGTGTATCGGAACACTTGTAAAAACATCTCTAAAAATTATTTTCTGAGCTACTAGCATAAATGACACTAATAACATATTTATTATGAGAATAAAATATGTATAATGAGACCTTAGCATTGCTAAAGTCATCAGAGAGTGCTGGTGCTAAGCTGGGCCAGTAAATTTTGAACCCGATTAAACCGATTTCCTGTTTTTAACTAAAACAGACCATGTAACCTTATAATATCATTCAAGCATCTTCTAATACTAATATAATGATAATATTATACTATTATCTCTCTTCTCTCATGAGTCGAGTCCGGTTCGTCAAACTAAGACTATTTACGAAAACTACAATTAGAACTCTTAACCGATACGGTTCAAAAACTAGGTTCTTCGCGATTGTGTTGTCGGGCTTGTCTCAACTAAGGTCCTAAGTTAAAGATAATATAATGACAATGAGGATTGAGATGCTTGATGATACATCAGAGGTGTTCCCTTTACTGATCTTCCGGAGAAATCCGTACTTTCAGAAAAGATCTCATGTACTCGAAAATCAGGGTTGTTACAAAAATCAACAAAACCACAACCAGGGTTGTTACAACAAGCCTTATTCATCAAATCAGCATTTCAACCACAACCCCAACAATCAAACAGGGAACCATAGACCCTACCACAACTCACAAAACACATCATACCATAGTAACCAACCCACACACAACAACCTCAATCATGATACACCATCCTCAACTATGCAACCATGTGAGATCAAGACCAACTTTGAGAGAATGGAAGCTGCAATAGCACAACTGTCCTCACAAATTACAGGAGCAGTCTCCACCCTCATGGAAAGACAAGCACAAACTGACAGAAGGATAGATGCTAATCAAGAGGAATACAGGTCAAATCTGAAAAATCAAGGCGCAGCAATCTCAAAGTTGGAAGCATAAGTGGGGATTTTGTCCAAGAAAATACCACTTCCCACACACACATTTCCTAGTGATACCATGGCTAACCCAAGAGGGGAATGCAAAGCCATTACTCTAAGAAGTGGGAAGGTTGTGATGCATGGAAACTTGTCTTTCAACAATTTCCCTCAGCAAGTATACCGAATTGTCGTCAAGTAAAAACTCACAAGAGAGTGAGGTCGAATCCCATAGGGATTGATTGGTCAATCAACTTTAATTAGAGGAATGTTCTAGTTGAGCTAAGCAGAATTTGATGTGAGAGTTACAGGAAATTAAATGGTGGGAAAGTAAATAGCAGAAAATGTAAATACTGGAAATAAAGAGCTGAATGTAAATGGCGGAAAGTAAATTATAGAATGTTAGATGGGGATTTGGGAAGATGAGCATAAAAGTAAATTGTAGAAATTAAAGAGAATGGGTGAGATCAGAAATGGGGAAGTCGTTGGGTTTAGGAGATGTTGCATTCTCCGGATCAAGTTCATTTTCATCTCTTCCTCAATCAATGCATTTATTGATCTCCTTGGTAATCTTAAGTGATTGAATTCCAATTCCTTGGTAATTCAATCTCTTAAATCTTGATCAATAGCCAATTCCTTGGTCCAATTGCTCATAAGAAGAGATGAAGTATGGTCACTAATTATACCACATGTATTTCCAAATCAAAGTGTTGGTAGGATTATATGTCACTATATCCATCCAAACCCCAATTTGGTCCAACATGAGAAAGTATTTCTAGCATGATCTCTTCATTCCTCTTCCAAGGTTCTGATGAGATCCAAGTATGAATAGCTTCTTTTCCAAGACAACCATCCAATTGGATAAAGATTGAAAGCTTTCTAGTTAAATCAAGAGAAAAGAAAGAAGAAGAATAATAAAAACTATTATTGATCCATCAAATTACAACAGAGCTCCCTAACCCAATGAAAGGGGTTTAGTTGTTCATAGCTCTGGGAATGGAAAACAAAAATAGAGAATGCATTCTGAAAGTAAAACTAGAAGTTGAAGAGAAAGTAAAATTATACAGAGAGTGGTTCTCCCAGTCCAAAAGCTTCCCTCTAGTTCAAAACTACTCCTATATATACTACTCTTCTGCTCTTCTAGTTGGCTCTTCAAGTCTTGGGTATAGGCCTTTGGATTTTAAGTTGAAGCAGTTTGGAGTCTTCAGTGGGCTCAGCTTTACTTGCAGAGAAAGTGTGAAGTAGGCATGGATTTTAGCTAGGACGTTAGTGGTGTTAACGTTTAAGTGAAAATGTGGGTTCGAGAATGTTAGTGACAATCACCTTTTTCACTAACATTTCTAGCCCAAGATGGTTCACGTTAACTTCAACGTTAGTGGCACTTAACGTTATTGGAGTTTACCTTTTTCAATAATGTTGCTCTTAGCCCCCTTTTCTCACGTTAGAGTCCACGTTAGTATAACTAACATGGATCTTAACGTGGGCATGCCTTAGCCTAGAGAGCATTAGTGACACTTACCTTTGTCACTAACGCTCCAATCACCCCTTCTTCCCACGTTAGAGTTCACGTTACTTAGGTTAACGTGACTTCTAACGTGGTAGTAATAGCCATCTCCAACGTTAGTGACAAAGGTGAGTGTCACTAACGTTGGCTCATCATTCCTTTCCTCTACGTTAGCTTCCACGTTAATGCAATTAACGTGGCAACTAACGTGGCTACTAGTGGCTTAGTCCAACGTTAGTGACAAAGGTGAGTGTCACTAACATTGGCACTTCTTTGTTCCTTCCACATTAGAACTCACGTTAATGTACTTAACGTGACTCTTAACGTGGCTAGGTGTGCCCCTTTTTCCAACGTTAGTGGCATTCACTTTTACCACTAACGTTGGAGCTTTACTTCCTTCCACGTTAGCTTTCACGTTAACGTAGTTAACGTGGCAACTAACATGGGCTATGATGGCTCACGAAGGCATTATTGGCGATCACTTTTCTCATTAACGTTGCAAGCTAGCTCCCATTCCACGTTAGTGGTCACGTTAGTTAGACTAACGTGACTACTAACGTGGCTCTTCCTTGCTTCCTTTGTCCTGAAATCAAGCAAATAAAGTGCATCAAAGCTAGGTTCTAACCCATGAGATCATGCATCATTCATTTTATCATTCAATTCATGCATAATTCTCATAAAATCATATAAAATTCATAATGTTTGCTTGAATCAATATGTAAGTGATTATTTACCCAAAACTTGCTTATTTCCTAAGAAAGTGCATGAAACTACCCTAAAACAATAAAGAAAAGGTCAGTGAAACTGGCCAAAATGCACTAGCATCACAACACCAAACTTAAAGCTTGCTTGTCCCTAAGCAGGTACTGGAACAAGAAAATGATGAATGAAATGACAAGAGAAATGAATCATTATTGTGGAAGTCATGTCCTTGGTTTTATGGGGGTTTATGCATAGAAACTTAGGTTCATTCCTTTATTGGCTTTCAGACCTTTACCATGCCCTAGAATACTCACTTGATTGCACCCTATGAGACTTTTATTTATTGATCCTTTTTTTTCTTTTCAGGGTTTGATTGTGTTCTTTAGACTAGGTGCTTTGTAAGGGAGCGACTCTTTAAGATAAGCTTTCAGACAGCACTCCCGAACCAGTTGGTCCAAGGTGCTAGGTGTTAAGACACCCCTAAGGACTTACTCCCTCAAGTCTCTTTCCCCCATACATTTACACTACAGGCACATGGTTTGTTATTTTTATTCTTGAGACCTTGGTGTCTAGCACCTCTTTGGGTTACTAAGTGCTCTGTAGCAAGGGTTACTCTTGATAGTGGACTTTCAGCTGATAATCCCGGGTTAGCTAACCCAAGTTACCAAGTGATAAGGCACCCCTGAGAGCTTATTCATCCAAGTATATCCCTTGCACAGGAGCACCACAGACACATGCCTTAAGATTTAACCCTTGGTGCCTAGCCTTATTTCTTACTCTTTTTCTTTATTTCTCAACTTTCATTTTTCTTTCCCCTTTTCTTATTAGGATCTTGTTATGTAGCTAGTCTCATGGGGTGTGTTTCAAGCATATGATTCAGGACAGATAGTTGCCTTCCTACCTTGTTGGTGAACCAACTTAGCTAATCTATTACCACACCACAAACTTAGGAACTTACTCCACAATATGAACCTCACTCTGGTTTTTCATAGCATACATTCTCTTTTTATTTGATTCAAAAGGACAAGCATACAAGTAAGCAAGGTGAAAATGCAGCAGATCATTTGGCACAGCTAGCATAGACCTAAGCAGTAAAAACTTAAAGGCAGAATTTAAAATCCTAAATTACCATGGAAGCATGTTCTATTTCATACATGATTTTCCTTATTTAAAACTTGAAAAAGATGGAACAAAAGGGGAACTCCACCACCTTTTACTCATGGGGTTGCTCATGCTCTCCCTCTTCTTTGTCCTCTTTGTGTTTTTCTTGAATGCTTGAACTCCCACTTCCCTCGCCTTTTCTAATCAACTTTTTCCAGAAGCCAGCATCTTCCATCTTTTTTTTTAATGTTTCCTTCTGTTGTTTCACCTTCCTTTCCTCTTGTTCTGTTAGATCTTTTTGGACTGTATCATACCTAGGGTTTGCAGAGTGCAAATTATGCATATGCCTAGACATATAGTTCAACTTGGCTTGAGTGTTTATGTTGAACTCTTCCCTATGTAGTTATCGTCCCTCATTGAGCACGCAACTCATTGAATGCTTTTGTTTGAGCTAGCTGACGTTGGTTGAGTTCTTGAAGGTGTTTGTCTTGACGTTCTTGCCTTTCAATCACTTGATTGATGGCTTGAGTGAGCTGGGAGTATTGCTCCTGTTGCTGCTCCATTTGTTGCTTCTGCCACTCCCTCTGCTGACCTATCCAATTAGAGAGCAGTTCTTCTTGACGATCCATCCTTTGAGCTTGAATTTGCAGTTGTTGTTCTTGTCCCTCCATATAACTCCTTGCTAGCTCCTCAATGGCTCCGTGAATGTTTTCAAGTTTATATTAGTTGGATCATAGTACTCTTCTTGCTGGTATTCTTCTTGATGAGATTCTTCTCGGTGATGTCCCTCTTGTGATGTTCTTTTCCCTATTTGAGGCCTTCTTTGTTGTTGGGCGGGTGCCACATAAGTTATATGCTGTAGTGTAACTGACCTCCTAGGGTTTACCCAACTTGGATTGCTGTCTTCGAAGACTACCTTGGCTTTCGTACATAGTCTAAGGATGGTGCTGGGGTACCAAAGTCTAGCACCCGGATCATTCTTCTCGGCTGACTCTTGAATCCCCTCAGCTATAATCTCGTGCACATTGATGCCTCCACCTTTATTAAGCAATGTACCATAGTAGCTCGAGTAGTGTTAACCTCAGAATTGTTCGCAGCTGGGAGGATAGATCTCCTCACGAGCTCAAACCATCCCTTGGCTTCCGGGATGAGGTCTTCTCTCCTGATGAACCGGGGTCTCCTATCCGAATATCTTTCCCAATCAGATCCTATAACACACATATCATTCACAATTTCTTCAAGTTCATCATTGTGGGGCCATTACTTATTCTTACATGATAACTGGGCTCATCAAAATGTGGCGATTTCAGCTGAAGAGTCCTTGTTATGGCATTGGGGCTGACGTCCACCTCTGTTCCTCTAACATAACTTTTGAAGGTGGGGGCCTTGGTTTTGTCTTCTCTGACCATATTTGCATAGAATTCTTTGATGAGGTTTGCATTTATCTTTGCTTCTGGGTTCGTGAGCCTTTGCCAACCCCTGTATTCAATCTTCTCTCGAATCTGTGGGCACTCATCCTCGTTGAACTGAAATGTTAACTCAGACAATATCTTTTTGAGCTTTATCCGTTTAAATTCGAGTTCATGGAATGCAGTTTTGAATCTCCCTTCATCGAAAGGGATGCTCACCACCAGTTCCTTCCTCTTTTGCCTCTTTGAGCTCGATAATGCCATGAGTAGGAGTTGATATATGAAGGTGTAAAGGGTGTAGATAATGGGCTTTGGCCGGTTAAGATGGGGTGTAGTGAAGGGAATGAGTGAGAGTGTTTTTGATGGGTAAAAAGGGAGTTGGGTGCCGAGAGTGGGAAGTGTAAAGGATGAAAATTGGAATGTGAAAGGGAGTATGGAATAAGAACCTCTTATATAGAGAAGTGGTGAGTAGATGAAAGGTGTGGATTAAATGTGTAGGCCTATGATGAACGGATGGGGTTTAGTATGGGATAGGCACAAGGATCATCAACTTTATGATGGGGTTGGTTCAGTTTCCAAGCGTGTTCTTCTTCCAATGTTGCATGGCAACATTTCTCAATGCATTCCCCTTGAAGACACGTGTATAGTCCTCTTCTTTTGAAGTGGCCGAAACCCTTCCTCCTTCAATTATCCCATCAATTTTCCTACAAAACAAAAGAAATGTGATTAATAAATTTGTGGATAGTGGCGGCAAAATTTAAAAGGAAAGAATAACTACTTTTTAAAATTTTTGTTTCTAAATGGTAAGTGCTATTCATGAATATAAACCAACTAACTAATTAACTGTTCATGTATGCAACATTGGTGACACCAAACTTAGTTTGTGACACAGTGGTGTGAAAAGTTTTTGTTCAAGGCTCTAAGAGTGACATGATATGAATTGCATTTATGCTCTCTTAGTATGCCTTGAACACCAAACTTGTTCTTCACTATGTGCTGTATAAAAGATTCATTCAAGTATGTGTCAAAGTTGATTTGGAATTCATGAGCCTTGCATTATTAGCTACTTTAAAAGCATATAAAACATGGGTTACCTCCCATAAAGCGCTTCTTTAGCGTCACTAGCTTGACGTTCTGACTTTGTTAGGGTGGTTGGTAATGCTTCAAATCCTCCCCCCTTGTAGTAAATCTATCTCCATTGGCTTCATCAAGAATCTCCACATGTTCTAGGGAGAGAATTCTGTTGATGGTGAAAACTTTAGGTAGCTGAGATGGGATAGTGGAGAGATGAGATGGGACAACTGGGAAATAAGCTGAGATCACTTTATCCCCTGGAGAAAAATTCTTTGTAGGGATCTTCTTGTTCCTCCACCTCCTTGGTGCCTCCTTCTTTGTTTCTTTTACTGTTGCCCTGCTCTTTGTGACCTCTTTTTCCAATGAAATTTTGTTGCTGGTCTCATATGACTCTGGTGGTTTAGGTTCCTCCTGGTTTTCTTTTTGCTGTGACAACTACTGACTGTCTTGTTCATCAACCAAAGGGATTCCCAGGTGTACAGCTTGTGCTTCAATGCTTGTTTCTTCCACCAGTGCTTTGTCGTGCTCTCCCCTTGGTTCCTTGCTTTTCTGATCTGCTTCTTGCGAGGGTTTGATGATATTGAATGTGAGTTGTTCGTCATGTATCCTCAATATTAGCTCTCCTCGCTCCACATCTATGAGCGCTCTGGCTGTAGCTAGGAATGGTCTTCCCAATATGATTGGGTGGAGGTGACTCTCTTCCATTTCCAATATGACAAAGTCTTTGGGAAGGAAGTAGTTCCTAACCTTCACAACACGTTTTCAACTACTCCTACTGCTTGTTTTTTAGTTTTGTCGGCCAGCCTGATGACTACGTCTGTGGGCATTAGCTCATTAATCTGCAGCTTCTTCATAAGGGATAAAGGCATTAAGTTGATGCTTGCTCCCAGGTCACAGATTCCTTTGTCAAACATTGTTTCTCTTATGGCACAGGGGATGTGAAAACTCCCTGGGTCCTTCCTTTTTGTAGGCAACTCTGGTTGAATGAGAGCACTGCACTCCTTATTCATCACTATTGTTTGCCCTCCTTTGAGTGAGATTTTCCTGGTCAGCAACTCTTTCATATACTTAATGTATGAGGGCATTTGTTGGAGAGCCTTGATGAATGGTATGTTCACATGGAGAGATGCAAACATGTCAAAGAACTTTGAGTATATTCTCTTTTCTACACCACCCTTGAGTCTTTGGGGAAAAGGTGCATAGAGCCTCATCAGCTCCTCCTGTGTAATTTTGGTTTCTTGGTGATCCTCTTCCTGTTTCTCTACTGATGTATCTCCAGGTTATTATAATGGTTTGTTTGGCTCTTCCTCAGTCCCTTTATCACTTGTAGTGACCATCTTGCAGTCTTCCCATCTTACTTTCTTTGCTTCACCTTTCAGGTTTTTCTCTGTGTCACTTGGGAAGCTGTCAGTGGGTTTGGGAATCTTCTCAGAGAGGTATCCCACTTGAAATTCTAGCCTCTAAATGGTGTCTCCCTGGTTTTTGAGATTAGCTCGCACCTCCTTTTTGAACACCTTGTTATCTTGAATCTCTTTGCATATGCCTTCAAGTAGAGTCTCAATCCTTGAGAGTCTATCCTCGGATGATGGTGAGTTGGAGTTGGAGTAATGAGAAGGGCCATTCTGGCTTTGGTATGGATGTTGAGGTGTGTTGTTAGATAGGTGCTGATATGATCTCTGTGTGGAATGTTGGTGAGCTACATTGTTGTTGGGGTTGTAACGTCTCTGATATTAGCCTTAATCTTGTTGGTTTCCCCACCCAAAGTTTGGGTAGTTCCTCCAACCAGGATTGTAAGTCTTGGAGTATGGATCATGTACCTGCCTAGGTGAGTTTTCAATGTAGTTGGCTTGTTCCTGATCACCCTCTGCCTCTGCATTTACTCCTTCTTGAGTTGCTGATGAGGTGGTGATTGCTGCTACTTGGTTCCTCTCCATCTTCTTGGTAAGGTCAGCCAGCTGCTTGGTAATCAGCTTATTCTGGGCCAGCAGTGCATACACGTTGTTTAGCTCTATTACTCCTTTAGTGTTGCCTCTTTCAGAGGCATAGAAGTAGTCTTTCTCGGCTACAGTCTCAATGACATCTATGGCTTCTTCAATGGTCTTCTTCTTGTTCAGAGATCCCCCGGATAAGTGGTCTACTGCCTTTTTTGATTCATAAGAAAGGCCTTTGTAAAAAATGTGTAGCTGTACCCATTCATTGAACATATCTGGTGGGCACCTTCTTGTCAGATCCTTAAACCTCTCCCATGCTTCGTAGAGAGTCTCACCATCTTGTTGCCTGAAAGTTTAAACCTTAGCTCTCAACCTGTTGATTCTTTGATGAGGATAGAATCTCACCAAGAATTTGTTTACCACATCTTCCCAGGTTGTTAAGCTCTCCTTCGGGAAGGATTTCAGCCATTTAGATGCCTTGTCAGGATGAACACCATTAGACTTCACAGTATCACAGATCCTCAGGAAGGTGGTTAGATGTTGATTGGGGTCTTCTTGGACACCTCCTCCGAACAAACAGGTGTTCTGAACAAGGGTGATGAGCTGTAGCTTAAGTTCAAAGTTATTGGCATGTATGGTTTGCTTTTGGATGCTACTTCCACAGTTTCCTGGGTTTGGATTGATGTAAGATCCCAGAACTCTTCTCTCTTGCCCAGCATGATGCACTGGGCCTTCTCTGCCATGGTTGTGAGCTTCTTTTTCATGATGGTTCTCTATATTCTCATCCATGTCTGGTTCAAAATACTCCTCTTCTTTCTCTGTACCAACTACTCTCTTTCCTCTTGCTTCCCTCCTTAATCTAAGGAAGGTCCTCTCAGGTTCAGAATCAAAGGAAGTTGAAGTCCCGCTTCTTCTACCTGTCATACAACCAACAAGGCAAAAGCAAGAAGGGGGTAGATGCAGAGAGTATTCTTATTAGAAATGCTGTTAGTGTGAGTGATGCAACATATCAAACAGTTAGTGGGTTAGTGAACTGAATTGTAAACAACTAAGAAAAGGGTAGGGGAAAAGGAAGAAAATAGCTAAACTGAAAGTGAATTACTCAAATGAAATTAAATCAAACAAAATAAAAAATGCTCAATCTAGTTATCCACCAATTTAATCATTGTTGATACAAAATCAATCCCCGGCAACGGTGCCATAAACTTGATGCATGGAAACTTGTCTCTCAACCATTTCTGAGGCAAGTATACCGAATTATCGTCATGAAAAAACTCACAAGAGAGTGAGGTCGAATCCCACAGGGATTGATTGGTCAATAAACTTTAATTAGAGAAATGTTCTAGTTGAGCTAAGCAGAATTTGATGTGAGAGTTGCAGGAAATTAAATGGCGGGAAAGTAAATAGTAGAAAATGTAAATACTGGAAATAAAGAGCTGAATGTAAATGGCGGAAAGTAAATTGCAGAATGTTAGATGGGGATTTGGGAAGATGAGCATAACAGTAAATTGCAGAAATTAAAGAGAATGGGCGAGATCATAAATGGGGAAGTCATTGGGTTTAGGAGATGTTGCATTCTCCGGATCAAGTTCATTTTCATCTCTTCCTCAATCAATGCATTCATTGATCTCCTTGGCAATCTTAAGTGATTGAATTCCAATTCCTTGGTAATTCAATCTCTCAAATCTTGATCAATAGCCAATTTCTTGGTCCAATTACACATGAGAAGAGATGAACTATGGTCCCTGATTATACCACATGTATTTCCAAATCAAAGTGTTGGTAGGATTATATGTCACTATATCCATCCAAACCCCAATTTGGTCCAATATGAGAAAGCATTTCTAGCATGATCTCTTCATTCCTCTTCCAAGGTTCTGAAGAGATCCAAGTATGAATAGCTTCTTTTCTAAGACAACTACCCAATTGGATGAAGATTGAAAGCATTCTAGTAAAATCAAGAGAAAAGAAAGAAGAAGAATAATGAAAACTATTATTGATCCATCAAATTACAACAGAGCTCCCTAACCCAATGAAAGGTGTTTAGTTGTTCACAGCTCTGGGAATGGAAAACAAAGATGGAGAATGCATTCTAAAAGTAAAACTAGAAGTTGTAGAGAAAGTAAAATTATACAGAGAGTGGTTCTCCCAATCCAAAAGCTTCCCTCCAGTTCAAAACTACTCCTATATATACTACTCTTCTGCTATTCTAGTTGGCTCTTCAAGTCTTGGGTATGGGCCTTTGGATCTTGAGTTGAAGCAGTTCGGAGTCTTCAGTGGGCTCAGCTTTACTTGTAGAGAAAATGTGAAGTAGGCATGGATTTTAGCTAGGACGTTAGTGGTGTTAACATTTAAGTGAAAATGTGGGTTCGAGAATGTTAGTGACAATCACCTTTTTCACTAACGTTTTTAGCCCAAGATGGTTCACGTTAACTTCAACGTTAGTGGCACTAACGTGACCACTAACGTTGCCTCTTGATCCTTCTTGAACGTTATTGGGGTTTACCTTTTTCAATAACATTGCTCTTAGCCCCTTTTCTCACGTTAGAGTCCACATTAGTATAACTAATGTGGCTCTTAACATGGGCATGCCTTAGCCTCGAGAGCGTTAGTGACACTTACCTTTGTCACTAACGCTCCAAACACCCCTTCTTCCCATGTTAGAGTTCACGTTACTTAGGTTAATGTGACTTGTAACATGGTAGTGATAGCCATCTCCAACGTTAGTGACAAAGGTGAGTGTCACTAACGTTGGGTCATCATTCCTTTCCTCCACGTTAGCTTCTACGTTAATGCAATTAATGTGGCAACTAACGTGGCTAATAGTGGCTTAGTCCAACATTAGTGACAAAGGTGAGTGTCACTAATGTTGGCACTTCTTTGTTCTTTCCACGTTAGAGCTCACGTTAATGTACTTAACGTGACTCTTTACGTGGCTAGGTGTGCCCCTTTTTCCAACGTTAGTGGCATTCACTTTTACCACTAATGTTGGAGCTTTACTTCTCTTCCACGTTAACGTAGTTAACGTGGCAACTAACGTGGGCTATGATGGCTCACGAAGGCGTTATTGGCGATCACTTTTCTCAATAACATTGCAAGCTAGCTCCCATTCCACCTTAGTGGTCACGTTAGTCTTAGACTAATGTGACTACTAACGTGGCTCTTCCTTGCTTCCTTTGTCCTGAAATCAAGCAAATAAAGTGCATCAAAGCTAGGTTCTAACCCATGAGATCATGCATCATTCATTTTATCATTCAATTCATGCATAATTCTCATAAAATCATATAAAATTCACAATGTTTGCTTAAATCAAGATGTAAGTGATTATTTACCTAAAACTTGCTTATTTCCTAAGAAAGTGCATGAAACTACCCTAAAACAATAAAGAAAAGGTCAGTGAAACTGGCCAAAATGCCCTGGCATCAGGTTGTAGAACATGGATCCCCAAGCAAAGACAAGCATGAAGAAGTTGCAACAAAGCATGAGAACAAGGATGAAGAAGAAATCCCTGCTCCACCAAAACCAGTCTTGAAGCCTTATGTGCCCAGGGAACCATACCCACAAAGACTAGGAAAAGATGGGAAGGATGGCCAGTTTTCTAAGTTCCTAGAGATCTTCAAGAGGCTCCAAATCAATATACCATTTGCTGAGGCATTAGAACAAATGCCACTCTATGCTAAATTTTTGAAGGAGCTTATAACCAAAAAGAGGAATTGGGAAGCAAAAGAAACCATAATCTTGACTGAAGAATGCAGCACCATCATACAGAAGAAGCTGCCTCAAAAGCTGAAAAGCCCAGGGAGATTCCAAATTCCCTACATCATAGGAGACATCACCATTGAGAAAGCTTTGTGTGATTTGGGAGCTAGCATAAATCTTATGTCCATGACCATGATGAGAAGGATGAAGATTGAGGAAGCCAAGCCAACAAGAATGACACTCCAATTGGCTAATAGAACATTTAAGTTTCCACATGGGGTGGTGGAAGACTTGCTAGTGAAAGTAGGAAAGTTCAGCTTCCATGTTGATTTCGTTGTGCTGGACATGGAAGAAGAGGCCAACACGTCAATTATTTTAGGAAGACCTTTCCTAGCTACTGCTGGAGCCATCATCGATGTGCAAAAAGGGGAACTAGTCTTGAGGTTACATGAAGAGAAAATGGTCTTCAATGTCTTCAAAGCAATGAGTTACCCCAAGGAATCCATAGGAGAATGCATGTTGGTAGACACCATGGAATAAATAGTTCAAGAAGTTTTGGAAGAAGAACAATGTGGAGGAACCATAGAGCTGGAACAAGCACCAGATAGAGGATCACCACAAGCAACCATGGGAAACTCAATCATGCCAACCATTACAAGCAACAAAGATGCATAGTCACCAAAGCTAGAGCTGAAAGCATTACCACTCAGCTTGAAATATGCGTATCTGGGTGCTAACAACACCCAACCAGTGATCATAAATTCAAGTCTGAGTAAGTAACAAGAAGAGGAGCTCATCCAAGTGCTAAGACAACACAAGGATGCCATAGGCTGGACACTTGCAGATTTGAAAGGGATCAGTCCTTCAATGTGTATGCATAAGATCTTACTTGAAGAAGATGCCAAACCTTCAAGATAATAACAAAGGAGGCTGAACCCAACTATGAATGAAGTGGTTCAGAAAGAAGTGTTAAAATTATGGCAAGCAGGGGTGATCTATCCCATCTCAGACAGCCCTTGGGTAAGCCCGGTGCAAGTAGTCCCTAAGAAAGGAGGGATCACTGTTGTGGCAAATGAGAAGAATGAATTGATACCCACAATGACAGTGACCGGATGGCGTATGTGCATTGACTACCAGAAACTTAATGAAGCCACCCGGAAGGACCACTTTTCCTTACCTTTCATGGACCAGATGCTTGAAAGATTGGCAGGACATGAGTATTATTGCTTCCTAGATGGGTATTTGGGCTACAACCAAATTGTTGTAGACCCCAAGGATTAGGAAAAAACTTCATTTACTTGTCCATATGGTGTCTTTGCTTATAGGAGAATGCCCTTTGGATTGTGCAATGCACCTGCAACATTCCAAAGGTGCATGCTCCCCATTTTTTCAGACATGATTGAGAAGTTCATAGAAGTATTCATGGATGACTTCTCTGTATTTGGGAACTCATATTCTGATTGCCTATACCATCTTGCTCTTGTGCTAAAAAGGTGTCAAGAAACCAACCTAGTTTTAAACTGGGAAAAGTGCCATTTTATGGTGACTGAAGGGGTGGTTCTTGGTCACAAGATTTCAAAAGATGGCATAGAAGTGGTGACGTGGCAGAACTTGGCGGATTAAGAAATTAATATAAGAAATACGTTGCAAGTACAGTTCTTAACCAACGAAAATCCGCTTATCAATTTAGAAGGGTTGTCACAAAATTAGAATTAAAATATTGGGAGTATGAATCCCAGGTCGTCTCCCAACGAGTTGCAGAAAGATGTGCTATTTTATTAATCAGATGTTTTCCAAAATGGTTTGAGTTTGATAAACAGGAAATTAAATCAGAGAATTTGTGTAATTTAAATAAAACTCTTGACCAGGAGTAGATTGATCGGAAGTTCTATCCTTGTTGGAGTCCTCCCAAGATTAATTGATAATTGAAGGTTGTTCTACTTAGTTATCCTTTACTGGTTAGAGGAAAGTCAAGCAAGTCGGAAGTCTACTTCTATTCACAAGTCCTAATCCTCTCCCTTGGGAAGGATTAGAGTCAGTGACTAGAGAGCCATCCAACAATAAACCCAATCACAATTTTACTCTTGAGTATTCCAACTCAAGGTTCTCCTTTCAATCAACTCCCAATCAAGTTAGAAGACTACTCGCTCATTATGAATGTAAACTTCACAAAATAAGAAAGGGATATAAAGGAAGACATGATAAATAATAATCAAAAAGACCAATTTAAAATAAAAATAGTTCTTGTATTAATAAATTCTAAAAATAATTCAATAGTAATTCTGAACAAATTAAGGATATAAAAGAGTAAGTGACAAGTAAGGAAAACAAACTAGAATGATGAAGTCTTGGCGGAGGTAATAACTTTTCTCAATATCCCAATCCAAAAAGCAATAAAACAAAATCCTAAGAACTATGAATGTGTAGAGAAAAAACCTAGAGGAGGAGTAAAGTCAGATCTCAAAACAAAAAATTATGCGGAATGAATCTCCCCCCTGGTCTCTGCATGTTCACTGACTCTAATCTGCTTTTCTGGGCCGAGAACTGGGTCAAAACATGGCCCAAAATCGCCTCCAGCAAATTCTGCAAATTTTGCAGATTGCGCACGTCACGCGATCGCGTCATCCATGCCTTCGCGTCATCCAATGTTTTGTCTTGCCACGCGTGCGCGTCGTCCAATTTCTGCCCGCATCAATAGCAAGTGCATATGATGACAATTAAATGCAAGGTGTTTATTGGCATGTCGTCAAAGGCATGAGTAGCAAAAATCAAGCGTTCAATGTCCAAGTTAGATTACCAAGCCTTTCAAACTAATAACCTATTTGTAACAACAATTATATTTAAATAATATAATATAAAAAGGGTTTTGTGAAAAGAAAGCATTTAGAGTAGTAGAATAAAAGAAATCTAAAAATAGTGCACAATGCCATACAGGAATTTTCACAAACACATAGCATGCATGGTAAATAAGTTATTGAAAATATTAAATTGAACATGCAAGCAACCCTATAAAATTAATATATAATTGTCAAACAAATCATTAACAATCCACATGCATATCATAAGAAACAATGACCCAAATAAATTTCCAACACCAATTAAAAGAAAAAAAAAAGAAAAAAACACGGATAATGAAAGTAAAAAAGAAAAAAAAAGAAAAGAAGAAGAAAACATAAAAACAAGAAGAAGAATAGAAAAAAAAAAGGCGAAGAGGGAAGAAGAAAAGAAAAACCTTGATAATGGTGGTGAGAGAGAGAACGTAGAAAGTGAGAAAGAAGGAAGAAGGAAGAAAGGAGAAGAAAGAAATAAGAAGGGAAAAGAAAAAGTAGGATTTGGGGAAGAGAAAGATAAGATATTTTGGCAGATATGGATATGTTATGCGGCGCAAGTGATGCGGACGCGTTGGGTACGCGTTCGCGCGAAAAGCGCTTATATGAATTGATGCGTCGGTCACGCGGACGTGTCGGTCATGTAGACGCGTCGGTCACGCGGACGTGTCGGTCACGCAGACGCGTCGGTCACGCGGACCGTGACTCGTTCGGTGCTACTGGCGCGAGGGCAGCCTCGGGCCCGCACAACTCTCTGTTCGAAACTCATTGTTGCCAAATTATAAGGTGATGCGTTTGCGTGGTGGACGCGATCGCGTGAATGGCCAAGACTGGAAAACGACGCGGACGCATGGGGCACGCATTCGCGTGATAAGGCTTGGGCGACTAGCATCATTCCAGCCCCTGTCCAGCGTAACATTCTGCCATACACCTTTACTTACGCATGCTTGACGCGGACGCGTGGGTGGCATTTTTTCTGCATGATGCGGACGCGTCAACGACGCGGTCGCGTGGGTAAATTTGTGCCAAAGGCACGCCTCCAGCCACGCTTTCGCGTGACTCTCTGTTAAGTTTGCTTTTCTTCCCAGGGCCATTATGACACGGACGCGTCGGTGCGCTGTCGCGTCGCATGCCGCTTTCCTCCTCTCTCTTCGCTTTTTTTTATGTAATTGTGCAAATGAAGATGTAAACTATTTGTGCTAATAATGAGAAAAGTTATTGAAAAAGAAAACTAAGAAGAAAGAAAGGAACGATCATACCATGGTGGGTTGTCTCCCACCTAGCACTTTGCTTTAACGTCCTTAAGTTGGACGCTCCACTAGCTCAGTCTTTCTGCTGTTGGTAGATCCTCCACGAGGAAGATCTCTAGCTCCATGTTTTTCTTTATCTTCTCACCATGATATAGCTTCAAGCGATGTCCATTGACTTTGATGAGTTCAGAGCTTGAAGGATGACTCAGGTGGAAAACTCCGTATGGCTCGGCCTTCTCTACTCTGTATGGACCTTCCCATCTTGATCTCAACTTGCCTGGCATGAGCCTCAGTCTAGAGTTGTAAAGGAGGACTAAGTCCCAGGTTGGAACTCTCTCCTCTTGATGTGCTTATCATGCACAGCCTTCATCTTTTCCTTATACAGCCTGGAGTTCTCATAAGCTTCTAGGCAAAGGCTTTCTAATTCTTGTAGTTGCAACGTCCTTTCAGCTCCGGCTTTCTCAAATCACATGTTACACTCCTTCACTGCCCAAAAGGCTTTGTGCTCCACCTCAACTGGGAGGTGACAGGCTTTTCCATAAACTAAGCGGAAGGGACTCATCCTAATGGGTGTCTTGTATGCCGTTCTGTATGCCCAGAGTGCATCTTGTAGTCTAGTGCTCCAGTCTCTTCTATGAGGTTTAACTATCTTCTGTAATATACGCTTTATCTCTCTTTTAGACACCTCAGCTTGCCCATTAGTCTGGGGATGGTAGGCTGTTGCCACTTTATGAATTATCACATGCTTCTTCAGTAATCCTGTTAGTCTCCTGTTACAAAAATGGGTGCCTTGATCGCTCACGATTGCTCGTGGGGATCCAAAGCGACAAATAATATGGTTTCTAACAAAGGAAACAACAGTGTTAGCGTCATCAGTGTGGGTAGGAATTTCTTCCACCCATTTTGAAAAGTAATCTACAGCTAACAATATATATAAAAATAACCATTAGAATTTGGAAATGGACCCATGAAGTCAATGCCCCAAACATCAAAAATTTCATAGAAAAGCATAATCTGTTGAGGCATCTCATCCCACTTGGATATATTACCAAACCTTTGGCATGGGGAACAAGATTTACAAAATTTAGCAGCGTCTTTAAAAAGAGTAGGCCACTAGAATCCACAGTCTAAAATTTTTCTAGCTGTTCTTTGAGGGCCAAAATGTCCTCCACTCTCAGATGAGTGGCAGGCCTCTAAAATGGACTGGAATTCTGATTGAGGCACACACCGTCTAATTACCTGGTCAGCACCATATCTCCATAAATATGGGTCATCCCACATATAATATTTGGACTCGCTTTTCAGCTTGTCTCTTTGATGCTTAGTAAAGTTTGGAGGAAAAGTACAGCTGACTAGATAATTAGCTACAGGCGCATACCAAGGGACTACTTCAGATACTGCCTGTAAGTTGTCGAATGGGAAATTATCATTTATAAGAGTGAAGGTATTCTTAATGTGCTCATGGTGACTCAAGTGGTCTGTCACTAGATTCTGGTTACCACTCCTATTCTTAATTTCTAAATCAAATTCTTGTAGTAGCAGTATCCAACGTATAAGCCTTGGTCTAGACTCCTTTTTAGCTAATAAATACTTTAGAGCTGCGTGGTCTGAGTACACTACTTTAGTACCAAGTAAATAGGCTCGAAATTTATCTAGAGCGAACACAATAGCTAAGAGCTCCTTTTCAGTAGTAGTGTAATTAGACTGAGCAGCATCTAAAGTTTTAGACGCATAAGCAATGACGAAAGGGTCCTTACCTTCGCGCTGAGCCAGCGCTGCTCCTACTGCATGATTGGAAGCATCGCACATGATTTCAAACGGCTGGCTCCAGTCTGGTCCTCTCACAATTGGAGCTTGAGTCAGGGCGGTCTTCAGCTTATCAAACGCTTGTCTGCAATCCTCTCTGAACTCAAACTCAATATCTTTCTGCAGTAGTCTGGATAAGGGTAGTGCTTCCTTTAGTGAAGTCCTTAATAAATCTCCGGTAAAAACCTGCATGGCCAAGGAAAGAATGGACTTCCCTCACAGAGGAGGGGTAAGGTAAACTAGAAATAACATCCACCTTTGCTGGATCTACATAAATGCCAGTATTAGACACAACACGTCCTAGTACAATCCCTTGTTTTACCGTAAAGTGACATTTTTCAAAATTCAATACAAGGTTCGTACTAACACATCTATCTAACACTCTAGATAAACTATCTAAGCAAAGGCTAAATGAGTCACCATAAATGCTAAAATCATCCATAAAAACCTCTATACAGTTCTCAATAAGGTCAGAGAAAAGACTCATCATGCACCTTTGGAAAGTAGTTGGTGCATTGCATAAGCCAAAGGGAATTCTCTTATAAACATAAGTTCCAAAAGGACATGTAAAAGTAGTCTTTTCCTGATCTTTAGGAGCTATATGAATTTGAAAATAGCCTGTATAACCATCTAAAAAGCAATAATGGGATTTACCTGACAGGCGATCAAGCATCTGATTAATGAATGGCAAGGGGTAATGATCCTTGCGAGTAGCTTGGTTGAGACGCCTATAGTCAATGCAAACCCTCCATGAATTATGCGCTCTAGTTGTCAAAATCTCTCCATGCTCATTTCTTACTGTTGTGATTCCAGACTTCTTGGGCACAACTTGTACTGGACTGACCCATTCACTATCTGAGATATGGTAAATGATATCTTCTTCAAGTAGCCTGGTCACTTCTTTCTTGACAACTTCTAAGATGGTGGGATTCAATCTTCATTGAGGATGACGGAAAGGCTTTTCTCCCTCTTCTAGGAATATTTTGTGCTCACAAACCTGAGGGTTGATGCTTACTATATCCGCTAGGCTCCATCCAATCACTTTCTTATGTTTTCTCAGTACACTGAGTAGCTGTTCTTCTTGTTGGGAAGTGAGCTCCCTCGCAATGATAATTGAAAACTTCTGCTTGTCCTCAAGGTAAGCATACTTGAGGTGTGGAGGGAGGGGCTTTAATTCTAATTTCTGCTCATAGCCAGGCACTGGATTATCTGGAGCTGGTGATAATGGTGAAGTGCTCTCATTGTTCTCTGAAAATGTCCCCACACTTGGACCTTGCCCTATGTACTTCTCTTCTAATTCCTCCTGGTGAACTTCAGCCATGGTTTCATCTATGATGTCACACTAGGAGATAGAATGATCTTCCGGAGGGTGCTTGATGAGAGAACTTTTGCGCGGTCTAGAAATTTGCAGATAAATCCTCGTTGCAAGTATAGTTTCTAAACCAACAAAAGTCCGTTCATACAAACCTTTTGGTTGTCACAAGTAACAAACCCCTTTAAAATTGATAACCGAGTATTTAAACCTCGGGTCGTCTTCTCAAGGAACTGCAGGGACGTATGTTCTTATTATTGGTTATGAAGATTGTAAATTGGGGTTTCGAAGGTGAGGAACAGGTAGTTTAAATTGCAATTAAAGTGAGTAAAAGACTGTAATTTAAATAAATAACTGTAAAACACACTTTTGGCAAGGTATGAGAAATTAGAAGTCCTATCCTAGTTATCCTTATCAATGATGATGAAAATTAAATCTTAATTCCACTTAGTTAACCTTTGCTAGAGCAAAGGAAAGTCAAGTGACTAATTAGTTAGATCCTCAAATCCTAGTTAATCCCTAAGGAAAGATTGGGATTATTGAAGTTTAATTCAATTAGTAAAGATAACGATTATTAATCATGTTGAGTTTGATAACTCCTGAGTTTCTGGTTTCTTAACCAAGACCAAAAGGGGAAAAGTAAATCTACTAGAATAAAAATGTCTTTAGATTGGAGATAAAAGTAACATAAATAAAAGAAAGCAATATTAAACTGAAATACCTCAAATAACATTGATTCAAAGAGTAAATTGTAACATAGAAGAATTCATAATTAAATTGAGAACAAAATAAAAAGGAATATTGAACCTGGTAAAGAGATAATCCGGAAAGCGAATAAAATCCTAAATCTAAATCCTAATCCTAAAGAGAAAGGAGAGAATAAAATCCTAAATCTAAATACTAATTGGAGAGTCTCCCTAAATGGATGCATTCCCCCACTTTATAACCTCTGGTCTATGCCTTCTGGACTTGGATTTGGGCCAAAAAGGGCTTCAAAATTTACTATGAGCGTTTTCTACAATTTCTGGTGCGTGGCCTCTGTCACGTGTCCGTGTGGGTCACGCGGTCGCATCATTTGGAGTTTTCCTTGTCACGCGGTCACTTCAGTCATGCGGCCGCCTCATATGTGTTCTGCTTGTGGCGCGCAATCGTGTCAGTCATGCGGTTGCGTCGCTGTTGATTCGCGCTGGCATGCGGCCGCATTGCCCATGCGATCGCGTGGATGCCAGTTTCTTCAAAAACTCCGTTTTGTGCTTTTCTTCCATTTTTGTATATTTCCTTTCCATCCTTTAAGTCATTCCTACCTTAGAAGATCTGAAACTACTCAACACACGAATCATGGCATCGAATGGAAATAAAGGGTTATCAAAATAATTATTTTTAAGCATAAGAAACATGTTTTTCACATACATCACATAATAAGGCAGGGAAAGTAAAACCATGCAATTAATATGAATAAGTGGGTGAAGGATTGAATAAATCACTCAGATTAAGCACAAAATATATCATAAAATATGGGTTTATCAACCTCCCCACACTTAAACAATAGCATGTCCTTATGCTAAGTCTAAGATAAAGAGTAAGTTAAGGTTAAAGTGGTGGAATCTCATGCAATGCAATCTACTCTAAATGCAACTACCTACATGCATCATGCAATTCTTATTGTTATTCACTTGTATATAAAGCTTACATGTAGTTGAATTAATTCACATTCTCAAGGAGTCATATATATATATATATACATAGCCAAACCTTAGATAATGATAAAGCACTTTTACAGTTGAGATGGGAGAGAAAAACATTTTATAAACTTGCAAGACAATTAATAATTCAAGCAGAGATATATGTTAATGAGCTATTGAACCTTCATTGGATTTTGTGTTTACTCTCTAGTCACTCAGTGTTTATTGGGTTAATCACTCTATTCTTCTTTTTATCCTTCCTTTCTATAACTTTGTTCTTCATCTAACCAATCAACAATTATAGAATATAGACATACCAAAGTCATGAGGTCTTTAATTAAGGTTGTAATGGGGCCAAGGTAAAGGTAAAGGTATATGTATAAGTCTAAGTGAGCTAAATAAGTGAATTCTTGATTAGTCTAAGATCTCACCTAACATACATACTTTGTAAAGCAAAACTTCTTTACCTATTTTCCGACTTTTTCCCACTTTTGATGTTACATGCTCATACTTTAACTTTTGTCCCATGTGCATTTATTTTGCATTTGGGGAATTCTTTTGTATCCCCTTTATTCAAATACTGAAAAATAACATTTTTATCTTTTTTTTAACGCACATGGTAATTTAATTATTTGATTTTACATGAGCATGCTTCCCAAAATTTTTATTTGAATTATTTTATTCTTTTCAACTTTTCAACCTTTTGTTTTTATCATCCATGTTCCCAATAGGTTTCCCACACTTAAACAATTACACACTTTCTATCTTAAGCTAACCAAGGATTCAACTTGGGATTTTTATTTTGTTTTTCTGTTTAAGGCTAGTATTGTGGTTTATAGAATAAGAGGGGGTTTAAAAGTACAAGGGGGCTGACAAGGGTAATGTAAAAGGTAGGCTAATTTAGGATAAGTGAGCTAAAATCAAACAATGGCATCAATCACTCTCTTGGTATGTATTTCTTTTCTATAATTGGACATATAGATTAAAACAAAGTAAAGAACATCAGAATAAATAAGAAGGGCGGAACACACATGAATAAAAATTATGGTTTGAATTTAACCATACAATTAAGCTCAAAACTCTCAGGCTGTGTATTCTCTAACTCAAAAATCATTTATCAATTATGTATGTCATGCAAGTAAACTTAAAAGTTCCCATTATTCTCAATATAAAATTTATTTTGAATGGATTTAAAGTTCTAATGTTTCTCCTTGATGAAATATTGTTAACTAACTAACACATAATGCTATATATATGATGAGCGGATATTTTATACGCTTTTTGGGGTTAATTTCATATAGTTTTTAGTGTATTTTAGTTAGTTTTTTGTTTATTTTCAGTAGTTTCTAGGCAAAATTCATATTTCTGGACTTTACTATGAGTTTGTGTGTTTTTCTGTGATTTCAGGTATTTTCTGGCTGAAATTGAGGGAGCTGAGCAAAAATCTGATTCAGGCTGAAAAAGGACTGCTGAAGCTGTTGGATTCTGACCTCCCTGCACTCAAAGTGGATTTTCTGGAGCTACAGAACTCCAAATGGCGCGCTTCCAATTGCGTTGGAAAGTAGACATCTAGGGCTTTCCAGAATTATATAATAGTCCATACTTTGCTCAAGGATAGATGACGTAAACTGGCGTTCAACGCCAGTTCTATGTTGCTGTCTCTGTGGTGGTGGTCTGAGGATCTGCCTATTGTAGAGGAGGTGCTGACTGGATAGGGATCTCGGGGTCTACAGCTTGAATCTAAGGCGAAGCCTCCTGATATGATGCGGCCTGCTTTGTGCATGCCTGCGCAGCCTCGCTCTGTGGATGGGTATCTACCTCGTGATCATCCGCCTCCTCCTCAAATGGTGTGTCAGGCTCTGAGGGAATATCGCCGCCAGATCGGATCATCAGCTTCAGGTGCTCATAGCGTCGCTTGTTGCGATGCTCCATCTGGTCGAGCCGCCGAAACAGGCGGTGCACTAGGTGATAAACTGGCTCTGAGGCAGGTGGAGGTGTAGTGGTGGTAGCAGGGGTAGCTGTGGTAGCTGTGGAGGAAGAGGGGCCGGCAGATGGTGTGGCTGTCTCAGCAGTAGAAGTGAGGAATGGAGGTCTGTAGCCCAAAGCCAGAAAGTTCCTGCTATGAGGGATAATCTTCTTCCATTCTGTAGCAGGTGGCTTCTCATCAGCATCCTCCCAAGGCACGTCAGCTCGACGGCCCAGCTGTGTAATCAGATAAGGAAAGGGTAGAGTGCCTCGGACGTGGACCCTGGATATATAGTACCGGATAAAGCGTGGCAGGTACAGGTCCTTACCCTCCATCACACACCATAGGAGGGTGATCATAGCGGCAGGGATCTCTGTCTCATGGGTACTCGGCATGACAAAATTGCTCAGGATCTGGTGCCATAGCCGAGCCTCATCATTTAAGTAAATCCGCTTGATTCCATTTGGCATGGTGGTGTTATGACCCATGATCCATGGAACGGTCGAGTCAAGGGCTATCCTGGCCTTGACTGCATCCCAATCAAATTTCATGAAGCGCATATCCTCCTCAGCTCTTTGATAGCCATCCAGCTGATCAAATTTAGGCAAAAGCTTCAGAACATTCTCTATGGCCTCTTCAGTGACCAGAATCTGCTTACCCCTAAGGTTCACTGTATCTAGGGAAGTTTTGAAGTAATTATAGTAGAATTCCCTTACCCAAGATGCATTGACCTCAGTCAGGTTTCTCTCCAGGAAGAACCAGTCTCTTTGTTTGATTTGCACAGAGGTGTATTACTGGAGTTCTTCTGGGATTTTCAAAGTCCTCTCCAGGTACAGGTTCCTGGAGGTTGCAAACATCGGATATTTCAGCTCACAGTATCGGTTTGTAAATCTAAAGGGATCAGTGGCAGGGAGTAGCTGGTTAGCCTTCTCCTACGGGGTAAAGTGTTTCTCCCGCCAGGAGTCATCGTGCATGATATCCAGGATGGACTTAGAGGATTCTCCTCTTTTACGTTTGCCAGTAGTTGCCTTTGCTTTTCCTTTTCTTTCGCTGGCAGACATCCTAAAAAATAGAAAACCAGGATATAATAAAAACAGGAAAACAAATAGGCAAATAATCAAAAGAAACACAAGGTGGCAAAGGAGCAATAGAAGAGGAAATTGAGTTAAGTAAATTTGCATTTAAGGATTGTATAAGAGTTAGAATACTGAGAAAAAAAAATGTAACAATCCAAAATGTACTTCCATTCAAGTTGATTAGAAAAAGTATCATCATGCCTTGGTTAGAATGTTAAAAAGAAAGTGAAAAACTAGAAGAGATGTTTTGAAGTGTTAGGTTTGGTTAGAATTAAAAAAAAAGAGTTTAGAAAGTTAAAATTAGGGAATAAAAATGGATTAGAGTAAGTGACATGAGGATCAATTTCTAAATAACGAGAATTCACAAATTAAAGCAACAAATAACTCAAATTCAAACAAGGAAGTTAGGGATGACTCAAATGAAAATAGCAAAAAGTGGAAATGAATCATCCAAGATGCAATTTATAAACAAGGAAATTAAAAAGAATAAGAAAGCTTGCCCTGTCATTCAGCAATTGATTTGGTAAAAGCTGATTAAAGTAGAGTTCAAGTTTGCCAAAACCAAAACAGGAATGAAAATCAAAACAATGTACAGAAATTTGGGCAGCATTCCGGCTAAAATTGGATGTTCCCAGAAAATAAATAGCAATCAGAATAGTTCATATTAATTAAAACAGATTGCAATTAAAGAGTATGAACAGGAAAGAACATTTGCAATAGCAGCATGAACTTGAAGAACAGCATATGAACATTACTAACACACAGCAACAGCAGAATTGCGAAAATTATAAAACAAGAAACACGAACAGCGCAATTAAATAGGCCTAAATCCACTAACCACATCCTAGGCTACCTAACAACCTAAAATCCACTACAACATGCATATCTAACTAGCCTAAATATGAACATAAACAGAAAAATATGAATTAACTACGAATGGATAGAAGGGTGGTGTTCGTCGGAACCTGGTAGGCAAATTAAGGAGAGTGGGGCAGAGAGGTGTTTGGGGGATGGTGGCGGTGGCGGCTGGCGGGATGGTTGGCAGTGGCGCAGCGGGTGCTGTTCGGAGGCAGGGGCTTCGGGAAGGGTAATGGGAGTAGAGGGGAGAGAAAGGGGAGGAAGGGAAGGGGGAGTGGGTGGCGCATGGGGGGCGCGGCTGGGACGGGGCGGCGGCGGTGGGTGGTGGTCGCTAAGGGGGCAGTGGCGGTGGAGGGAGGAGGAAGAAGGAAGAAGAAGAAAGAAGGGGAAGGAGGAAGGGGGTGGCTTGGCGGTGGGGTCTGGGTGGTCGGCGGGATGGCGGCAGTTGGTGATGGTGGCTGGGTGGTGGTTGGGTGGTTGGAGAAGAAGAGAGGAAGGAGAAGGGGTTGGGGGGCAAATGGTAGGGTTCACCTGACTGGGGGGGTTATGGAATTTGAATCCACACGATCGGGGGCACGCGGTCGTGTGGTTTGGCTGAAATGGTGGTTGACGCAATCGCGTGAGTGGCGCGATCGCATGGAATAGCTAAAAGAGTGAATGACGCAATCGCCTGAGGAATGCGATCGCGTCGCTGGAAATTATGCTAAACGCACGATTCCAGCATCGTTTCAGCATAACTCTCTGTCTCCTTTTGGGATGTTGTGTAATCCATGCGACGCGATCGCGTCGCTCACGCTGTCGCGTGGGATTGATGTTGTGCAAGTGACGCGATCGCGTCAGGGACGCGATCGCGTGGGCGTTTTGTGCAAAACGCACAATGGCCGCATGATTTCAGCCTAACTTTCTGGACGTTTGATGTTTATGCCGATCTCCAGATCACGCGGCCGCGTGAATGACACGGACGCGTGGGAAGTGTTTTTCAAAACTTGACGCGATCGCATGAATGATGCAGTCGCGTCGTGCACCCTTTTTTTTTAAACTGGTATGCAATTATGCAGTATGCAATGCAAATGAAGAATATTCAGGTTCAATTGAAAAGGAAATAAAAATAAATAACACGAAATAAAACTAAAAAAGAAACGACCATACCATGGTGGGTTGTCTCCCACCTAACACTTTTAGTTAAAGTCCTTAAGTTGGACCTTGGATGAGCTTCCTGCTATGGCGGTTTATGCTTAAACTCGTCCATAAAATCTCCACCAATGCTTGGAATGCCAATAGCCTCTGGGGTCCCAAACTAGGCATGTAAAGCTTCTGAGAAGCTTCAAATAGATTCTTAGGCTCCCGGGGTGACGAATGTCAGAATAGATTCTAGGATCCCAAACTTGGCTTTTAAATTCACCTTCGTCTTGATCTATATTTTTCCATCCAGGTGGTTTAGAAATTAGATTCTCACCAGAATAACCAAACATTTTCCGAGATCCATTTGATAGATCATGATGCCAATCAGTACACTTCGAGTTGAAGCGTGGAACCTTATTGAACTATGTGTACCAGCTCTGAGCACGAGCCACTTCCCTCTTACTCTTAAAGCCACAGAGAGCTCTAAGCTGGCCATCTATTTCAAGCAAACCATATTCAAGTGGAAAAATAAAGCTAAAGGTTAAGGATTGTACCCACTTGAAGCTTGTATTGGGTGGTCATGGCCTTGGGATAGGTGGTTCCAGTGGTTCTGTGAGTTCTACTCCCTTGTGCTCTTCTGTGAAATTCTTCACTTCTTTGCAAGATTCTTCAAATGTATCCATGTCCTAATCAAAGCCTTCTATGTCTTCCTCGTCACTTAAGTCATAAACTGGAGGTTGAGAGAAATCTACCTCCGTATCATCTTCGTACACGCTTGGGGAAGATTCTTCGATCTCAGAGAATTCACTCGCGGATGCAAGTTCATTACTAGAAGAATTTGACTTGAGATTATCATCATCAAGGAAAATTGCTTCTTGGATTATTCTGTCTAGTTTTTCATGAAATACCTGCCTTGGGGATTGTGCACTATCCTCCTTAGCATCAGTTGTAACGTCCTTGACAGAATTCTCCACAACTCTGGGTTCCCATGGAAGTTCAGCGTCTCCTAAGTCTTCAACCAACTCTTCTTCTTGTATAATGACAGCTTCCACTACTTGTTCTAGTACGAAGTCATGCTTTGTATTGTCCACTGGAGTTTCTAATATCTCCTTCATGCTACGCCCTTCATTAGATTGTCCACATGGGGCTCTGGGAGGCCCTTGAATGTTCGAACGTCTAGAAGATAATTAACTTATTGCTTGCTCCAGTTGATGAAGGGTTGTCTGAAGTTGATCTACTGTTCCCTTGAGGCGAACTTCTGATTCTTGGGGTGATGGATTTGGACGTGGTACATTGGGAAGTGGTGGTGTTTGGGAGTAATTGGATTGGAATCGGGGTAAATGAGGATCATATGGTGGCGAATGGTGAAAAGGAGCTTGTGAGTGTGGTGTTTCAAGGTTGTGTTGAGAGGATGGCCTATAAGCATAGGGTGGGGCTTGTTGGTAACTACAAGCTTGTCCACCATGTCTATTGCCTTGGTATGCATCGTAGAATGGTCTTTGTCCATGATATCTTGGAGGGTGTTGCTGCCTAAAGGGTTGATTAGATCCTCTTGGCTCCATCCATCTTTGATTGCTCTGACCTTGATACATGTTCCTGTTATAACTTCCATTCCTTTCAACAATATTAGAACCAAACTCAAAGCGAGAGGGGTGAGAATTCATAGTAGCTAATGAAGATAAAAGAAGAAAATAAAAACAAATAAATACGTAAAAGAAAAATATTTACAATAACCAACAATAAGGCACACAGTTGCAGCTCCCCGGCAACGGTGCCATTTTGATGAGAGAACTTTTGCGTGGTCTAGAAATTTGCAGATAAATCCTCGTTGCAAGTATAGTTTCTAAACCAACAAAAGTCCTTTTATACAAACGGTTTGGTTGTCACAAGAAACAAACCCCTTTAAAATTGATAACCGAGTATTTAAACCTCGGGTCGTCTTCTCAAGGAACTGCAGGGACGTATGTTCTTATTATTGGTTATGAAGATTGTAAATTGGGGTTTCGAAGGTGAGGAACAAGTAATTTAAATTGCAATTAAAGTGAGTAAAAGACTGTAATTTAAATAAATAACTGTAAAACACACTTTTGGCAAGGTATGAGAAATTAGAAGTCCTATCCTAGTTATCCTTATCAATGATGATGAAAATTAAATCTTAATTCCACTTAGTTAACATTTGCTAGAGCAAAGGAAAGTCAAGTGACTAATTAGTTAGATCCTCAAATCCTAGTTAATCCCTAAGGAAAGATTGGGATTATTGAAGTTCAATTCAATTAGTAAAGATAACGATAATCAATCATGTTGAGTTTGATAACTCCTGAGTTTCTGATTTCTTAACCAAGACCAAAAGGGGAAAAGTAAATCTACTGGAATAAAAATATCTTCAGATTGGGGATAAAAGTAACATAAATAAAAGAAAGCAATATTAAACTGAAATACCTCAAATAACATTGATTCAAAGAGTAATCTGTAACATAGAAGAATTCATAATTTAATTGAGAACAAAATAAAAAGGAATATTGAACCTGGTAAAGAGATAATCCGGAAAGCGAATAAAATCCTAAATCTAAATCCTAATCCTAAAGAGAGAGGAGAGAATCTCCCTCTCAAAACTAAATCTAATTAATGAATAATAACTAATTGGAGAGTCTCCCTGAATGGATTCATTCCCCCACTTCACAACCTCTGGTCTATGCCTTCTGGACTTGGATTTGGGCCAAAAAGGGCTTCAGAATTCGCTATGAGCGTTTTCTGCAATTTCTGGTCTGTGGCTTCCGTCACGCGTCCGTGTGGGTCACGCGGTCGTGTCATTCGGAGTTTTTCTTGTCACGCGGTCGCTTCAGTCATGCGGCCGCGACATATTTGTTCTGCTTGTGGCGCGCGATCGCGTCAGTCATGCGGTCGCGTCGCTGTTGATTCGCGCTGGCATGCGGCCGCATCGCCCATGCGATCGCGTGGATGCCAATTTCTTCAAAAACTCCGTTTTGTGCTTTCCTTCCATTTTTGTATGTTTTCTTTCCATCCTTTAAGTCATTCTTGCCTTAGAAGATCTGAAACTACTCAACACACGAATCATGGCATCGAATAGAAATAAAGGGTAATCAAAATAATTATTTTTTAGCATAGGAAACATGTTTTTCACATACATCACATAATAAGGAAGGGAAAGTAAAACCATGCAATTAATATGAATAAGTGGGTGAAGGATTGAATAAATCACTCAGATTAAGCACAAAATATATCATAAAATATGGGTTTATCAGTGCTTCATAGCTTCATTTAAACTGAATTTCACTATTCTGCCATCTATTTCAAAAGAATAAGTTCCTGAAAATGCGTCCTGCTTGAACTTTGAAGTCTTCAAGAATGGTTTTCTAAGTAGGATTGATGATGGCCTTCCTGAATAAATGCAGCTCATAGTAGCAAAATAAAATAAAATGTAAATAAATAAATTCCAATCAATAACTTAGCACTCTATTGCAACTCCCCAGCAACGGCGCCAAAAATTGACGTGGCAGAAATTGGCGGATTAAGAAATTAATATAAGAGATACGTTGCAAGTATAGTTCTTAACCAACAAAAATATGCTTATCAATTTAGAAGGGTTGTTACAAAATTAGAATTAAAATACTGGGAGTATGAATCCCAGGTCATCTCCCAATGAGTTGCAGAAAGATGTGCTATTTTATTAATCAGATGTTTTCCAAAATGGTTTGAGTTTGATAAACAGGAAATTAAATAAGAGAATTTGTGTAATTTAAATAAAACTCTTCACCGGGAGTAGATTGATCGAAAGTTATATCCTTGTTGGAGTCCTCCCAAGATTAATTGATAATTGAAGGTTGTTCTGCTTAGTTATCCTTTACTGGTTAGAGGAAAGTCAAGCAAGTCGGAAGTCTACTTCTATTCACAAGTCCTAATCCTCTCCCTTGGGAAGGATTAGGGTCAGTGACTAGAGAGCCATCCAACAATAAACCCAATCACAATTTTACTCTTCAGTATTCCAACTCAAGGTTCTCCTTTCAGTCAACTCCCAATCAAGTTAGAAGACTACTCGCTCATTATGAATGTAAACTTCACAAAATAAGAAAGGGAAATAAAGGAAGACATGATAAATAATAATCATTAAGACCAATTTAAAATAAAAATAGTTCTTGTATTAATAAATTCTAAAAATAATCCAATAGTAATTCTGAACAAATTAAGGATATGAAAGAGTAAGTGACAAGTAAGGAAAACAAACTAGAATGATGAAGTCTTGGCGGAGGTAATAACTCTTTTCAATATCCCAATCCAAAAAGCAATAAAACAAAATCCTAAGAACTATGAATGTGTAGAGAGAAAACCTAGAGGAGGAGTAAAGTCGGATCTCAAAACTAAAAAATAAGCGGAATGAATCTCCCCCCTGGTCTCTGCATGTTCCCTGACTCTAATCTGCTTTTCTGGGCCGAGAGCTGGGTCAAAACATGGCCCAAAATTGCCCCCAGCGAATTCTGCAATTTCTGCAAATTGTGCACGTCATGCGATCGCGTCATCCACACCTTCGCGTCATCCAGTGTTTTGCCTTGCCATGCGTGCACGTTGTCCATGCATTCGCGTCACTCTTGCAGTTTCCAATCCATGCGTTCGCGTCAGGCACGCGAGCGCGTCAGGCACGCGAGCGCGTCAGGCACGCGAGCGCGTCAGGCACGCGAGCGCGTCACTACAATTTCTTCTATTTCGCACGGTCGCGTGAGCCATGCGCCCGCGTCACTTCTCGATGGTCATCTCCTCAATTTCTTGTGTTCCTTCCATCTTTGCAAGCTTCTTCTCCATTCTCTAAGCCATTCCTGCCCTATAAAGCCTGAAACACTTAACACATAGATCACGGCATCGAATGGTATAAAAGAGAATAAAAAATGTTCAATTAAAAGATCTTTAGGAAGCAAGTTTTCAATCATAGAACAATTTTAGGAAGGAATTGTGAATACGTGCAAATCATGCGAATAAGTGGGTGAAAGACTTGATAAAACCACTCAATTAAACACAATATAAATCATAAAATAATGGTTTATCAAGTGGACAAGACAAAAGTGGAAGTAATTGAAAAATTACCTCCACCTTGCAATGTCAAAGCAATCAGAAGTTTTTTGGGACACGCTGGGTTCTATAGGAGGTTTATCAAAGATTTTTCAAAGATTGCAAAACCCCTTAGCAACCTACTTGTCTCAAATACTCCCTTTGTTTTTGATAGAGAATGCATGATAGCCTTTGATGAACTTAAGAAGAAACTCTCCTCTGCACCTATTATAGCACCACCAAGCTGGGATCTCCCCTATGAACTAATGTGTGATGCATCTGATTTTGCTGTTGGTGTTGTTCTAGGACAGAGAAAAGATAAGCTAGTACATGTTATTTACTATGCTAGCAAGGTTTTTAATGAGAATCAAAGGAACTATACCACCACGGAGAAAGAACTTTTAGCCATAGTTTTTGCTTTTGACAAGTTTATATCATATCTTATTGGCTCAAAAGTAATTGTGTTCACTGATCATACAGCACTCAAATACTTGCTTACCAAACAAGAATCTAAGCCCAGACTAATAAGGTGTATTTTGCTGCTCCAAGAATTTGATATTGAGATTAAAGATAGGAGCAGAGCAGAGAACAAGGTAGCTGACCACCTCTCAAGGATCCCACAAGAAGAAGAGATGCAGCAAATAGCAGTCAATAAAAGCTTCCCTGATGAGCAATTGATGATGATTCGATTAGCTCCTTGGTTTGCAGACATAGCCAACTTCAAGGCTATTGGCGAACTACCAACCAACATCAATAGGCACATAAGGAGGAAGCTAATTAAGGATGCCAAACACTACATCTGGGATGATCCTTATTTGTTCAAAAAGTGTGCTGATGGAATCCTAAGAAGGTGTATACCCCACGAGGAAGGGCAGGAAGTATTATGGCATTGCCATGGATCCGCATATGGAGGTCACTTCAGTGGAGAAAGGACAGCAGCAAAAGTGCTTCAATCTGGATTCTACTGGCCAACAATATTTAAGGATGCCAAGGAAATGGTGTCAAGGTGTGATGAATGCCAAAGAGCTGGTAATCAAACCAAGAGAATTGAGATGCCACAGCAATTCATACTAGAGTTGGAGCTATTTGATGTATGGAGGATTGATTTCATGGGACCCTTCCCAACCTCCTACTCTAATAGCGACATATTGGTGGCTGTTGATTATGTCTCAAGGTGGGTAGAAGCCATAGCCACTGCAACAAATGACAACAAGGTTGTGATAAGCTTCTTGAGAAGGAACATCTTCAGCATATTTGGAGTCCCCAGAGCTCTCATTAGTGATGGAGGGACACACTTCTGCAACAAACAACTCGAGACACTCCTTCTCAGATACGGAGTAAAGCACAAAGTGGCAACTCCATATCACCCACAAACTAACGGGCAAGCTGAAATTTCCAACAGATAGCTAAAAAGAATCCTTGAAAAAATTGTTGGAAGCTCAAGAAAGGATTGGTCTAAGAAGCTGGATGATGCACTATGGGCCTACAGAACAGCCTATAAGACTCCCATTGGGATGTCTCCATACCAACTAGTATATGGCAAAGCTTGTCACTTGCTAGTTGAACTTGAGCATAGAGCATTCTGGGCTCTAAAGATGTTAAACTATGATGAGCAAGCTGCTAGAGAAAACAGATTAATGCAACTCAATGAGCTGGAGGAGTTTAGGAATCAAGCATATGAGAATGCAAAAATGGGATTTACCTGACAGGCGATCAAGCATTTGATCAATGAATGGCAAGGGGTAATGATCCTTGCGAGTGGCTTGGTTGAGACGCCTATAGTCAATGCAAACCCTCCATGAATTATGCGCTCTAGTTGTCAAAATCTCTCCATGCTCATTTCTTACTCTTGTGATTCCAGACTTCTTGGGCGCAACTTGTACTGGACTGACCCATTCACTATCTGAGATGTGGTAAATGATATCTGCTTCAAGTAGCCTGGTCACTTCTTTCTTGACAACTTCTAAGATGGTGGGATTCAATCTTCATTGAGGTTGACGGAAAGGCTTTTCTCCTTCTTCTAGGAATATTTTGTGCTCACAAACCTGAGGGTTGATGCTTACTATATCCGCTAGGCTCCATCCAATCACTTTCTTATGTTTTCTCAGTACACTGAGTAGCTGTTCTTCTTGTTGGGAAGTGAGCTCCCTCGCAATGATAATTGGAAACTTCTGCTTGTCCTCAAGGTAAGCATACTTGAGGTGTGGAGGGAGGGGCTTTAATATTAATTTCTACTCAGAGCCAGGCACTGGATTATCTGGAGCTGGTGATAATGGTGAAGTGCTCTCATTGTTCTCTGAAAATGTCCCCACACTTGGACCTTGCCCTATGTACTTTTCTTCTAATTCCTCCTGGTGAACTTCAGCCATGGTTTCATCTATGATGTCACACTGGCAGATAGAATGATCTTCCGGAGGGTGCTTGATGAGAGAACTTTTGCGTGGTCTAGAAATTTGCAGATAAATCCTCGTTGCAAGTATAGTTTCTAAACCAACAAAAGTCCTTTCATACAAACCTTTTGGTTGTCACAAGTAAAAAACCCCTTTAAAATTGATAACCGAGTATTTAAACCTCGGCTCGTCTTCTCAAGGAACTGCAGGGACGTATGTTCTTATTATTGGTTATGAAGATTGTAAATTGGGGTTTCGAAGGTGAGGAACAAGTAATTTAAATTGCAATTAAAGTGAGTAAAAGACTGTAATTTAAATAAATAACTATAAAACACACTTTTGGCAAGGTATGAGAAATTAGAAGTCCTATCCTAGTTATCCTTATCAATGATGATGAAAATTAAATCTTAATTCCACTTAGTTAACATTTGCTAGAGAAAAGGAAAGTCAAGTGACTAATTAGTTAGATCCTCAAATCCTAGTTAATCCCTAAGGAAAGATTGGGATTATTGAAGTTTAATTCAATTAGTAAAGATAACGATTATCAATCATGTTGAGTTTGATAACTCCTGAGTTACTGGTTTCTTAACCAAGACCAAAAGGGGAAAAGTAAATCTACTAGAATAAAAATGTCTTTAGATTGGAGATAAAAGTAACATAAATAAAAGAAAGCAATATTAAACTGAAATACCTCAAATAACATTGATTCAAAGAGTAATTTGTAACATAGAAGAATTCATAATTAAATTGAGAACAGAATAAAAAGGAATATTGAACCTGGTAAAGAGATAATCCGGAAAGCGAATAAAATCCTAAATCTAAATCCTAATCCTCTCCCTCTCAAAACTAAATCTAATTCATGAATACTAACTAATTAGAGAGTCTCCCTAAATGGATGCATTCCCCCACTTTATAACCTCTGGTCTATGCCTTCTGGACTTGGATTTGGGCCAAAAAGGGCTTCATAATTCACTATGAGCGTTTTCTACAATTTCTGGTGCGTGGCCTCTGTCACGTGTCCGCGTGGGTCATGCGGTCGCATCATTCGGAGTATTCCTTGTCACGCGGTCGCTTCAGTCATGCGGGCGCCTCATATGTGTTCTGCTTGTGGCGCGCGATCGCGTCAGTCATGCGGTTGCGTTGCTGTTGATTCGCGCTGGCATGTGGCCGCATCGCCCATGCGATCGCGTGGATGCCAGTTTCTTCAAAAACTCCGTTTTGTGCTTTCCTTCCATTTTTGTATGTTTTCTTTCCATCCTTTAAGTCATTCCTGCCTTAGAAGATCTGAAACTACTCAACACACGAATCATGGCATCGAATGGAAATAAAGGGTTATCAAAATAATTATTTTTAAGCATAGGAAACATGTTTTTCACATACATCACATAATAAGGAAGGGAAAGTAAAACCATGCAATTAATATGAATAAGTGGGTGAAGGATTGAATAAATCACTCAGATTAAGCACAAAATATATCATAAAATATGGGTTTATCAACCTCTCCACACTTAAATAATAGCATGTCCTTATGCTAAGTCCAAGATAAAGAGTAAGTTATGGTTAAAGTGGTGGAATCTCATGCAATGCAATCTACTCTAAATGCAACTACCTACATGCATCATGCAATTCTTATTGTTATTCACTTGTACATAAAGCTTACATGTAGTTGAATTAATTCACATTCTCAAGGAGTCATATATATATATATATATATATATATACATAGCCAAACCTTAGATAATGATAAAGCACTTTTACAATTGAGATGGGAGAGAAAAACATTTTATAAACTTGCAAGACAATTAATAATTCAAGCAGAGATATATGTTAATGAGCTATTGAACCCTCACTGGATTTTGTGTTTACTCTCTAGTCACTCAGTGTTTATTGGGTTAATCACTCTATTCTTCTTTTTATCCTTCCTTTCTATAACTTTGTTCTTTATCTAACCAATCAACAATTATAGAATATAGACATACCAAAGTCATGAGGTCTTTAATTAAGGTTGTAATGGGGCCAAGGTAAAGGTAAAGGTATATGTATAAGTCTAAGTGAGCTAATTAAGTGAATCTTTGATTAGTCTAAGATCTCACCTAACATACATACTTTGAAAAGCAAAACTTCTTTACCTATTTTCTGACTTTTTCCCACTTTTGATGTTACATGCTCATACTTTAACTTTTGTCCCATGTGCATTTATTTTGCATTTGGGGAATTCTTTTGTATCCCCTTTATTCAAATACTGAAAAATAACATTTTTTTTCTTTTTTTTTTTAATGCACATGGTAATTCAATTATTTGATTTTACATGAGCATGCTTCCCAAAATTTTTATTTGAATTATTTTATTCTTTTCAACTTTTCTACCTTTTATTTTTATCATCCATGTTCCTAATAGGTTTCCCACACTTAAACAATTACACACTTTCTATCTTAAGCTAACCAAGGATTCAACTTGGGATTTTTATTTTGTTTTTCTGCTTAATGCTAGTATTATGGTTTATAGAATAAGAGGGGGTTTAAAAGTTCAAGGGGGCTGACAAGGGTAATGTAAAAGGTAGGCTAATTTAGGATAAGTGAGCTAAAATCAAACAATGGCCTCAATCACTCTCTTGGTATGTATTTCTTTTCTATAATTGGACATATAGATTAAAACAAAGTAAAGAACATCAGAATAAATAAGAAGGGCGGAACACACATGAATAAAAATTATGGTTTGAATTTAACCATACAATTAAGCTCAAAACTCACAGGCTGTGTATTCTCTAACTCAAAAATCATTTATCAATTATGTATGTCATGCAAGTAAAATTAAAAGTTCCCATTATTCTCAATATAAAATTTATTTTGAATGGCTTTAAAGTTCTAATGTTTCTCCTTGATGAAATATTGTTAACTAACTAACACATAATGCTATATATATGATGAGCGGATATTTTATACGCTTTTTGGGGTTAATTTCATATAGTTTTTCGTGTGTTTTAGTTAGTTTTTAGTTTATTTTCAGTAGTTTCTAGGCAAAATTCATATTTATGGACTTTACTATGAGTTTGTGTGTTTTTCTGTGATTTCAGGTATTTTCTGGCTGAAATTGAGGGAGCTGAGCAAAAATCTGATTCAGGCTGAAAAAGGACTGCTGATGCTGTTGGATTCTGACCTCCCTGCACTCAAAGTGGATTTTCTGGAGCTACAGAACTCTAAATGGCGCACTTCCAATTGCGTTGGAAAGTAGACATCTAGTGCTTTCTCGAAATATATAATAGTCCATACTTTGCTCAAGGATAGACGACGTAAACTGGCGTTCAACGCCAGTTCCATGTTGCTGTCTGGCGTCCAGCGCCAGAAACAAGTTACAAGTTGGAGTTCAACGCCAGAAAAGGATCCAAAGCTGGCGTTGAACGCCCAAAACAGCCCTATGCACGTGATTAGCTTAAGTCTCAGCCCCAGCACACACCAAGTGGGCCCCAGAAGTGGATTTCTGTACCATCTATCATAGTTTGTTCATTTTCTGTAAACCTAGGTTACTAGTTTAGTATTTAAACAACTTTTAGAGGTTTATTTCGGGGATCATGAAATTTTAGATCTGAACTTTGTACCTTTTGACGGCATGAGTCTCTAAACTCCATTGTTGGGGGTGAGGAGCTCTGCTGTGTCTCGATGAATTAATGCAAGTATTTCTGTTTTCCATTCAAACATGCGCGTTCCTATCTAAGATATCCATTCGCACTTCAATATGAATGTGATGAACGTGACAATCATCATCATTCCTCCACGAACGCGTGCCTGACAACCACTTACGTTCTACCGTAGAATGAATGAATATCTCTTAGATCTCTTAATCAGAATCTTCGTGGTATAAGCTAGATGATGGTAACATTCAAGAGAATCCAGAAAGTCTAAACCTTGTCTGTGGTATTCCGAGTAGGATTCAGGGATTGAATGACTGTGACGAGCTTCAAACTCGCGAGTGCTGGGTGTAGTGACAAATGCAAAAGGATAGTAAATCCTATTCCGGTGCGATTGAGAACCTGCAGATGATTAGCCGTGCGGTGACAGCGCATCTGGACCCTTTTCAGTTTGGTATTTTCTTGTTGATTTTTCTTTGTTTTTCAAAAATTTTAGTTTGGTTTTCTAAAAATTTTAAGTTTGGTGTTCCTTGGTGTTTTCCCTCCAAAATTTTCGAAAACAAGGAGCATTAGATCTAAAAATTTTAAATCTTGTACTATCTTATTGTTTTTCTCTCTCCTCTTTAAATCCACAAATATCTTTTCTCTCTATTTTAAAGCAAATTTTCGAAATTCACCTTTAAAATTCAGATTTTTATTTCAAAATTTAAAACCTTTTTCAAAAATCATCATATCCTTTTCAAAACTTTCTAACCACTTTCTCTCTCCTCATTTTTTTTCGAAAATCTTCACCTATTTTTATTTATTTTATTTTAATTTATTTTGTTTTCGAAATAAATAAATAATTAAATAAATAAAAATATTTTCTTCTATTTTACATCATCTCCCTTTCTCCATCATGGACCTAAGCGGAAATGAACAGTCCAGGAGGACTCTGGGGTCATATGCTAACCCCTCTACTACTTCATATGGGAGTAGTATCTGCATACCCTCCATTGGAGTCTGTAGCTTTGAGTTGAATCCTCAGCTCATTATCATGGTGCAGCAAAGCTGCCAGTATTCCGGTCTTCCACAGGAAGAACCTACAGAGTTTCTGGCACAGTTTTTACAAATTGCTGACACAGTACATGATAAGGAAGTAGATCAGGATGTCTACAGATTATTACTGTTTCCATTTGCTGTAAAAGACCAAGCCAAGAGGTGGTTAAATAACCAACCTAAGGCTAGCATAAGGACATGGAAACAGCTGACAGAAAAATTCCTGAATCAATACTTTCCTCCAAAACGGATGACACAGCTAAGGCTGGACATCCAAGGCTTTAAACAAGGAGATAATGAATCTCTTTATGATGCCGGGGAGAGATACAGAGAGATGCTACGAAAATGCCCCTCTGAAATGTTTTCAGAGTGGGTTCAGTTAGACATCTTCTATTATGGACTTACAGAAAGAACTCAGATCTCTCTAGATTGCTCAGCTGGTGGATCTATCCACATGAGAAAAACAATTGAAGAAGCTCAAGAGCTAATTGATACAGTTGCTAGAAATCAGCATCTGTACCTAAGCAGTGACTCTTCCATGAAAGAAGAGGCTAAAACAGTAACTGCTGAACTCAGTCCTGCAGAGCAAGCTGCTGAATTCAATCAGCTATTGGATTTTCTAACAAAGCAGTTAGCTGAATTCAAGGATAAACTACAAGAGACAAGGATGGCTAATATAAACATGGAAGTACAATTAAAGCAAACAAAGCAGCAGCTGTCAAAACAAATAACAGAAGAATGCCAAGCAGTTCAATTAAGAAGTGGGAAAGCACTAAATACCCCACTTCAAGGCAGCAGGAAACCAAGAAATGAGCAAACCACCCAAAATCCATCTGAGGACAGTAAGAGCCCAGGGAAAAATAATTCTGGCACGAAAATGCCAGAAGTTTGGTGGAAGGATGGCGCTGAACGCCCAGACCATGCTTAGGACTGGCGTTCAACGCCAGAAACAAGCAAGGATCTGGCGTTGAATGCCCAAAAGAAGCTCAGTTCTGGCGTTCAAACGCCAGGAACAGATGAGGAGCTGGCGTCTAACGTCACTCCAGCTTCTAACTCTGGCACTCAATTACCAGTGAGGGATCAGACACACACAAGTGCTGATAACAACCCATCTAAAAAGGCTTCTTCAACCACTTCTGTAGGAAATAAACTTACAGCAACTAAGGTTGAGGAATATAAAGCCAAGATACCTTATCCTCAAAAACTCCGCCAAGAGGAGCAGGATAAGCAATTTGCCCGCTTTGCAGATTATCTCAGGACTCTTGAAATAAAGATTCCATTTGTAGAGGCACTTGAGCAAATACCTTCTTATGCCAAGTTCATGAAAGAGATCTTGAGTCATAAGAAGGATTGGAGAGAAACTGAAAGAGTTCTCCTCACTGAAGAATGTAGTGCAGTCATTCTGAAAAGCTTTCCTAAAAAGCTTAAAGACCCTGGGAGTTTTCTGATACCATGCACATTAGAAGGTAATTGCACCAAGACAGCTTTATGTGATCTTGGGGAAAGCATCAACCTAATACCTGCATCCACTATCAGAAAGCTTGGTTTAACTGAAGAAGTTAAACCAACCTGGATATGTCTCCAACTTGCTGATGGCTCCGTTAAATACCCATCAGGCGTGATTGAGGACATGATTGTTAGGGTTGGGTCATTCGCCTTTCCCACTGACTTTGTAGTGCTGGAAATAGAGGAGCACAAAAGTGCTACTCTCATTCTAAGAAGACCTTTCCTAGAAACTGGATGAACTCTCACTGATGTCCAAAAGGGGGAAGTAACCCTGAGAGTCAATGAGGATGAGTTTAAGTTGAATGCTGTCAAAGCCATGCAGCATCCAGACACACCAAAAGACTGCATGAAAGTTGATCTTATTGACTCTTTGGTAGAAGAGATCAACATGGCTGTGAGTCTCGAATTAGAGTTGGAAGACATCTTTAAAGATGTTCAGCCTGATTTGGAGGATTCAGGGGAAATGAAAGAGCCTCTGAAATTTCCTCTGGAAGAGGAAAAACCTCCTAAATCCGAGCTCAAACCATTACCACCATCCCTGAAATATGCATTTCTGGGAGAAGGTGACACTTTTCTAGTGATCATAAGCTCTGCTTTAAATCCACAGGAAGAGGAAGCACTTATTCAAGTGCTAAGGACACACAAGACAGCTCTTGGGTGGTCCATAGGTGACCTTAAGGGCATAAGCCCAGCTAGATGCATGCACAAAATCTTATTGGAGGATAATGCTAAACGAGTGGTTCAACCACAGAGGTGGCTAAATCCAGCCATGAAGGAAGTGGTGCAGAAAGAGGTCACCAAAATACTAGAGGCTGGAATTATTTATCCTATTTCTGATAGCCCCTGGGTGAGCCCTGTTCAAGTTGTCCCCAAAAAGGGAGGCATGACAGTGGTTCATAATGAAAAGAATGAACTGGTTCCTATAAGAACAGTTACAGGGTGGCGCATGTGTATTGACTACAGAAGGCTCAATACAGCCACCAGAAAGGATCATTTTCCTTTACCATTCATAGACCAGATGTTAGAAAGATTGGCAAGTCATGATTATTACTGCTTTTTGGATGGCTACTCAGGCTATAACCAGATTATAGTAGATCCCCTGGATCAAGAGAAAACAGCATTCACATGTCCATCTTGAGTGTTTGCTTATAGAAGGATGCCATTTGGGCTGTGTAATGCGCCTGCAACCTTCAAGAGATGCATGCTCTCTATTTTCTCTGATATGATGGAAAAATTTCTAGAAGTCTTCATGGATGACTTCTCAGTATATGGAGACTCATTCAGCTCCTGTCTTGATCACCTGAAACTAGTTCTGAAAAGATGCCAAGAGACCAACCTGGTTTTAAACTAGGAAAAATGTCACTTTATGGTGACTGAAGGGATTGTCCTTGGGCATAAAATTTCAAACAAGGGAATAGAGGTGGATCAAGCAAAAATAGAGGTAATTGAAAAATTACCACCACCTGCCAATGTTAAGGCAATCAGAAGCTTTCTGGGGCATGCAGGATTCTATAGGAGGTTTATAAAGGATTTTTCAAAAATCGCAAAACCTCTGAGCAATCTGCTAGCTGCTGACACGCCATTTGTGTTTGACACAGAGTGTCTGCAGGCGTTTGAAACGCTGAAAGCCAAGCTGGTCACAGCACCAGTTATTTCTGCACCAGACTGGACATTACCATTTGAGCTAATGTGTGATGCTAGTGATCACGCCATTGGTGCAGTACTGGGGCAGAGGCATGACAAGCTTTTGCATGTCATTTATTATGCTAGCCGTGTTTTGAATGATGCCCAGAAAAATTACACAACCACAGAAAAAGAATTGCTTGCAGTGGTTTATGCCATTGACAAGTTTAGATCATACTTAGTAGGATCAAAAGTGATTGTGTACATAGATCATGCTGCTCTTAAATATCTACTCACAAAGCAGGATTCAAAACCCAGACTCATAAGATGGGTGTTGCTTCTGCAAGAGTTTGATATAGAAATAAGACACAGAAAAGGGACAGAGAACCAAGTGGCTGACCATCTGTCCCGGATAGAGCCAATAGAAGGGACGTCATTCCCATCTCTTGAAATCTCTGAGACCTTTCCTGATGAGCATTTGTTTGCCATTCAGGAAACACCATGGTTTGCAGACATTGCAAACTACAAAGCTGCAAGGTTCATTCCCAAGGAATACAGCAGGCAACAAAAGAAAAAATTAATTATTGATGCAAAGTACTACTTGTGGGATGAACCCTATCTCTTTAAGAGATGTGCAGATGGCATAATCCGTAGGTGTGTGCCTAAAGAAGAAGCACAAAGGATCTTATGGCATTGCCATGGGTCACAATATGGAGGTCATTTCGGAGGTGAGCGAACAGCTACCAAGGTCCTCCAATGTAGCTTCTACTGGCCTACACTCTACAGAGATTCCCAAGAGTTTGTACGTAACTGTGACAGTTGCCAGAGAGCTGGTAATTTGCCTCACAGTTACGCCATGCTTCAACAAGGAATCTTGGAGATTGAGTTGTTTGATGTATGGGGTATTGATTTCATGGGGCCTTTCCCACCATCATACTCAAACACTTATATTCTGGTGGCAGTTGACTATGTATCAAAATGGGTTGAGGCCATTGCTACACCCACCAATGATACTAAAATAGTGCTAAAGTCCCTCCAGAAACATATATTCAGCAGGTTTGGTGTTCCCAGGGTACTAATCAGTGATGGGGGCACTCACTTCTGCAACAAATAGCTTGACTCTGCCATGGTCCGGTATGGGATTCGCCACAAGGTGGCAACTCTATATCATCCACAGACAAATGGGCAAGCTGAAGTCTCTAACAGAGAACTAAAAAGAATCCTGGAACGGACTGTAAGTACCCGTAGAAAGGATTGGGCACGAAGCTTGGATGATACTCTGTGGGCTTACAGAACAGCATTCAAGACTCCTATAGGGACCTCTCCATACCAACTTGTGTATGGTAAGGCATGCCACCTGCCCGTGGAACTGGAACATAAAGCCTACTAGGCAACCAGATTCCTAAACTTTGATGCCAAATTAGCTGGAGAAAAAAGATTGCTCCAGCTAAATGAGCTAGAGGAATTCAGATTCACTGCTTTCGAAAATGCCAAGCTTTATAAAGAAAAATAAAAAAAGTGGCATGACAGAAAGCTGTCATCTAGAATCTTTGAACCAGGACAAAAGGTTCTGTTGTTTAACTCTAGGCTCAGGCTATTCCCCGGGAAACTGAAGTCCTGGTGGAGGGGACCATATGTGATTACAAGTGTATCACCATATGGTTATGTGGAGCTTCAAGATATTGATTCTAACAAGAAGTTCATTGTTAATGGACAGAGAATCAAGCACTATCTTGAAGGTAATGTTGAGCAAGAGTGCTCAAGGCTAAAGCTAGATTAAAAGCTCAGCAAGGTCCAGCTAAAGACAATAAAGAAGCGCTTGCTGGGAGGCAATCCAGCCATGGGGCATCACTTCCTCTAAGCATTTTGCCCTATTCTTGATTTTATTTGTTTATATAAAGTTCACTGATACTAAGGTAAAGAGTCAATTGTATAAGTTCACAGGGTTACAGAAGGATTCTACACACAAAACAGAGAAAAAGAGCTCATTGGCAAGAAAACGCCAGTAAGAGTCTGTTTTGGGCGTTCAACGCCCAAAAGAAGCATCCACTGGGCGTTGAACGCCAGTAAGGATAGCCATCTGGGCGTTAAACGCCAGAAAGAAGCATCTTCTGGGCGTTGAACGCCAGAAAGAAGCTCCTTCTGGGCGTTTAACGCCAGATTTACAGCATCCTGGGCGTTCAGAAAAATGCCCATTGACAAAGGAGTTCCTGGCGTTCAACCCCAGAAAGAAGCAGCAGCTAGGCGTTGAACGCCCAGGAGAGGCAGCATTTGGGCGTTGAATGCCCAAAACATGCAGCGTTTGGGCGTTCAAACGCCAGGATGGTGGGGAGGAGGTGAATTTATTTTTACTTCTCACTTTTCATTCTAAATTTAAATTTCATGTTTCAATTCATGATTTCTTGCATAAACATGTTAAGAACCCTGATTTCTAAAATCCCTAATTTCTAAAAATCCTATTTTAAAAATATCAAATGTATCTTAATCCATAAGCACAAATCCTTTTTTTCAATCCAATTCAACTCTTTTTCAAAATTTTCAAAACAAATCTATCTCTTTTCATTCAAAAATCTTTTCAACTAATCAATATCTTTTTCAAAAATCCAATTTTATTTTTTTCAAATATCTTTCATATCTTTTCAATTTTAAATTATATCTTTTCTTATCATACTTATTTTTTTAAAATCATATCTTCTATCTTATCTTTCTTACCATTTTCGAAAACCCCCCCTCCCTTTTAAAAACCCATTCGGCCTCCTTCCTCTCATCCACCATCCTATACTAGCTCTCCTTCTATCCCTCTCCTTCCTTTTCTTTTGCTTGAGGACAAGCAAACCTCTAAGTTTGGTGTGTTTATCCGTGATCACTGAACCATACCCACTAAGATAATGGCTCCTAAAGGAAAACAACCCACTCCAAGAGGCAAGAAAGAGAGTGTTCCAAAACCACTTTGGAATCAAGGGAAGTTCTTAACTAAAGAACATTCAGACCATTATTACAAAATAATGGGTCTAAGATTAGTGATCCCGGAAGTTAGATTCGATCTGAAAGAAGACGAATATCCAGAGATCCAGGAGCAAATCCGAATTAGGAACTGGGAGATCCTAGCCAATCCTGAAACGAAAGTGGGAAGGAATATGGTCCAGGAGTTCTATGCTAATATGTGGCATACAGACAGGAAAAGACTATCTGGATTCGCTATCTATGACTATCGGACCTTGGTAAGAGGAAAGATTGTTCATACCCACCCTGACAAGATCAGGGAGATCTTAAAGCTACCTCAGTTAAAAGATGATCTAGACTCCTTCAATAGGAGAATGATGAGAACAGACAAGGGCCTGGATAAGATTCTAGAGGATATATGCATCCCTGGAGCCAGGTGGACCACCAGCACAAAGGGTGTCCCAAATCAACTCAAAAGAGAAGATCTCAAACCAGTCGCCAGAGGATGGCTGGACTTCATTGGGCATTCTCTGCTGCCCACTAGCAACCGTTCTGAAGTCACTATTAGAAGAGCAGTGATGATCCATTGCATCATGATGGGAAAAGAAGTGGAAGTTCATCAACTGATTTCAACTGAATTCTACAAAATTGCGAACAAAAATTCCAAAGATGCCAGGTTGGCTTATCCAAGCTTGATTTCTATGCTCTGCAAAGAAGCTGGAGTAAGGATGGAAATAACTGAGTATATCTCAATTGAGCGGCCAATCACCAAAGCATCAATGGAAAAGCAACAATCACAGGATGACCCCATCAAGAAGAGAACACAGGAAATTCTCCCAGAAATCCCTCAATCTGAATACTGGGAGTATCTTGAAGCATCTATTACCAAGATGCAAGAAGCTATGGAACAAATACAGAAAGAACAGAAGGAACAAAGTAGCATTCTTTGCTATTTGCTTAAAGAACAGGAGAAGCAAGGGCGTGATTTAAGGGAATTGAAGCGCCAGAAATTATCTCTTGAAGGACCAAGCACCCCGCAGATTAGAGGAACATCCACCTCCCAGAACAAAGGTTGTTAAATTCTAATCTTAGCCTTAACTCTGTGATAACTGTTTTTATTTTAGTTTTACCTTAGGAGTCATATAGTACTAATTAGTATCTATATTTTTGATTTTATCCCCAATTAAGCTATGATTTAATTTTATCATCATCATTAAACATGAATAAAATAGAAGAATTTCTTTAGAATAAGAGGCAATATTTTTTTGAGTTTTTAATAAGATAAATTCTAATTATTTATATGTGGTGGCAATGCTTTCTGTCTTCTGAATGAATGCTTGAACAGTGCATATGTCTTTTGAATTTGATATTTAAGACTGTTAAATATGTTGGCTCTTGAAATAATGATGAACATGAGACATGTTATTGATAATCTGAAAAATCATAAAAATGATTCTTGAAGCAAGAAAAAGCAGTGAAAGAAAAAGAAAAAGCAAGCAGAAAAAGCCAAAGCTCTTAAAACCAAAAGGCAAGAGCAAAAAAGCCAATAGCCCTTAAAACCAAAAGGCAAGGGTAATAAAAAGGACCCCAAGGCTTTGAGCATCAGTGGATAGGAGGGCCTAAAGGAATAAAATCCCGGCCTAACCGGCTAACCAAGCTGTCCCTAACCATGTGCTTGTGGCGTGAAGGTGTCAAGTGAAAACTTGAGACTGAGCGGTTAAAGTCAAGGTCCAAAGCAAAAAGAAGAGTGTGCTTTAGAACCCTGGACACCTCTAATTGGGGACTTTAGCAAAGCTGAGTCACAATCTGAAAAGGTTCACCCAATTATGTGTCTGTGGCATTTATGTATCTAGTGGTAATATTGGAAAACAAAGTGCTTAGGGCCACGGCCAAGACTCATAAAGTAGCTGCGTTCAAGAATCAACATACTGAACTAGGAGAATCAATATCACTATCTAAATTCTGAGTTCCTATAGATACCAATCACTCTGAGCTTCAATGGATAAAGTGAGATGCCAAAACTGTTCAGAAGCAAAAAGCTACTAGTACCGCTCATCTAATTAGAATCTGAGCTTCACTCAAAAACTCTGAGATATTAATGCTTCTTAAAATTATTTGTATTCTATTTTAATTATCTAGTTTCTTGAGGACAAGCAACAGTTTAAGTTTGGTGTTGTGATGAGCGGATATTTTATACGCTTTTTGGGGTTAATTTCATATAGTTTTTAGTGTGTTTTAGTTAGTTTTTAGTTTATTTTCAGTAGTTTCTAGGAAAAATTCATATTTATGTACTTTACTATGAGTTTGTGTGTTTTTATGTGATTTCAGGTATTTTCTGGCTGAAATTGAGGGAGCTGAGCAAAAATCTGATTCAGGCTGAAAAAGGACTGCTCATGCTGTTGGATTCTGACCTCTCTGCACTCAAAATGGATTTTCTAGAGCTACAGAACTTCAAATGGCGCGCTTCCAATTGCGTTGGAAGGTAGACATCCAGGGCTTTCCAGAAATATATAATAGTCCATACTTTGCTCAAGGATAGATGACGTAAACTGGCGTTCAACACCAGTTTCATGTTGCTGTCTGGCGTCCAGCGCCAGAAACAAGTTACAAGTTGGAGTTCAACGCAAGAAATGGATCCAAAGCTGGCGTTGAACGCCCAAAACAGCCCTATGCACGTGATTAGCTTAAGTCTCAGCCCCAGCACACACCAAGTGGGCCCCAGAAGTGGATTTTTGCACCATCTATCATAGTTTGTTCATTTTCTATAAACCTAGGTTACTAGTTTAGTATTTAAACAACTTTTAGAGGTTTATTTCGGGGATCATGACATTTTAGATCTGAACTTTGTACCTTTTGACGGCATGAGTCTCTAAACTCCATTGTTGGGGGTGAGGAGCTCTGCTGTGTCTCGATGAATTAATGCAAGTATTTCTGTTTTCCATTCAAACATGCGTGTTCCTATCTAAGATATCCATTCGCACTTCAATATGAATGTGATGAACGTGACAATCATCATCATTCCTCCACGAACGCGTGCCTGACAACCACTTACGTTCCACCGTAGAATGAATGAATATCTCTTAGATCTCTTAATCAGAATCTTCGTGGTATAAGCTAGATGATGGCAGCATTCAAGAGAATCCGGAAAGTCTAAACCTTGTCTGTGGTATTCCGAGTAGGATTCAGGGATTGAATGACTGTGACGAGCTTCAAACTCGCGAGTGTTGGGCGTAGTGACAAACGCAAAAGGATAGTAAATCCTATTCCGGTACGATTGAGAACCTGCAGATGATTAGTCGTGCGGTGACAGCGCATCTGGACCCTTTTCACTGGAATGATGGATGGTAGCCATTGACAACGGTGATCCACCAACACAGAGCTTGCCATAGGAGGACGTGCCTGCGTGAATCAGAAAACAGAGGAAAGCAGAATTTCAGAAGACAAAGCATCTCCAAAACTCCAACATATTCTCCATCATTGCATACAAGTATAATTTGTGTTCTGCCCTTTTATTCCTTGCAATCAAATTTGATAAGTGAATTATTTTATTGTTTTCCTGACTAAGAGTTACAAGATAACCATAGATTGCTTCAAGCCAACAATCTCCGTGGGATCGACCCTTACTCATGTAAGGTATTACTTGGACGACCCAGTGCACTTGCTGGTTAGTGGTACGAGTTGTAAAAAGTGTGATTTACAATTCGTGCACCAATATACAAGGTGTGTGGACTGTTTCTATTATGTTCAAGTTCCTAGTTTACTTCCTTTTTATATTTTCAATATAAACTAAGCTATCTTATGCTAAAAAGGGTAAACTATACTAATTAATCCACAATTTCTATAACTAATAAGTTAGAATTGTAACTAAACTAAATGGCTAAAATATGAACTAAAGTGCGAAATACAGAAAATAGAGTATAAATACATGAAAATAGCAATGTATAAGTACTGGGAGAATAAAAATAAAAATAAAGAGAAAAGTACAGAAAAATAGCAAAATAAAATGAAAGAGTCTGTAGTGGTTCACCAAAAAATATGCCAGAGATGGCGACCTCCCCACACTTAAAATGAAGCATCGTCCCTGATGCTCACTCAAGCAGGGTGTGAAGGGGTGTCATCACTGGAAGGGTGGGTAGCTGGAGTCTCTGTGGTGGTGGTCTGAGGATCTGCCTATTGTAGAGGAGGTGCTGACTGGATAGGGATTTCGGGGTCTATAGCTTGAATCTGAGGCGGAGTCTCCTGATGTGATGCGGCCTGCTTTGTGCATGCATGTGCAGCCTCGCTCTGTGGATGGGTATTTGCCTCGTGATCATCCACCTCCTCCTCAAATGGTGTGTCAGGCTCTGAGGGAACGTCGCCGCCAGATCGGATCATCAGCTTCAGGTGCTCATAGCGTCGCTTGTTGCGATGCTCTATCTGGTCGAGCCGCCGAAACAGGCGGTGCACTAGGTGATAAACTGGCTCTGAGGCAGGTGGAGGTGCAGTGGTGGTAGCAGGGGTAGCTAGGGTAGCTGTGGAGGAAGAGGGGCCGGCAGATGGTGTGGCTGTCTCAGCAGTAGCAGTGAGGAATGGAGGTCTGTAGCCCAAAGCCAGAAAGTTCCTGCTCTGAGGGATAATCTTCTTGCATTCTGCAGCAGGTGGCTTCTCATCAGCATCCTCCCAAGGCACGTCAGCTCGACGGCCCAACTGTGTAATTAGATAAGGAAAGGGTAGAGTGCCTCGGACGTGGACCCTGGCCATATAGTACCGGATAAAGCGTGGCAGGTACAGGTCCTTACCCTCCATCACACACCATAGGAGGGTGATCATAGCGGCAGGGATCTCTGTCTCATGGGTACTCGGCATGACAAAATTGCTCAGGATCTGGTGCCATAGCCGAGCCTCATCATTTAAGTAAATCCGCTTGATTCCCTTTGGCATGGTGGTGTTATGACCCATGATCCATGGAACGATCGAGTCAAGGGCTATCCTGGCCTTGACTACATCCCAATCAAATTTCATGAAGCGCATATCCTCCTCAGCTCTTTGATAGCCATCCAGCTGATCAAATTTCGGCAAAAGCTTTAGAACATCCTCTATGGCCTCTTCAGTGACCAGAATCTGCTTACCCCTAAGGTTCACTGTATCTAGGGAAGTTTTGAAGTAATTATAGTAGAATTCCCTTACCCAAGATGCATTGACCTCAGTTAGGTTTCTCTCCAAGAAGAACCAGCCTCTTTGTTTGATTTGCTCAGAGGTGTATTGCTGGAGTTCTTCTGGGATTTTCAAAGTCCTCTCTAGGTACAGGTTCCTGGAGGTTGCAAACACCAGATATTTTAGCTCACAGTATCGGTTTGTAAATCTAAGGGGATCAGTGGCAGGGAGTAGCTGGTTAGCCTTCTCCTACGGGGTAAAGTGTTTCTCCCGCCAGGAGTCATCGTGCATGATATCCAGGATGGACTTGGAGGATTCTCCTCTTTTACTTTTGTCAGTAGTTGCCTTTGCTTTTCCTTTTCTTTGGCTGGCAGACATCCTAAAAAATAGAAAACCAGGATATAATAAAAATAGGAAAACAAATAGGTAAATAATCAAAAGAAACACAAGGTGGCAAAGGAGCAATAGAAGAGGAAATTGAGTTAAGTAAATTTGCATTTAAGGATTGTATAAGAGTTAGAATACTGAGAAAAAAAAATGTAACAATCCAAAATGTACTTCCATTCAAGTTGATTAGAAAAAGTATCATCATGCCTTGGTTAGAATGTTAAAAAGAAAGTGAAAAACCAGAAGAGATGTTTTGAAGGGTTAGGTTTGGTTAGAATTAAAAAAAAAAGAGTTTAGGAAGTTAAAATTAGGGAATAAAAATGGATTAGAGAAAGTGACATGAGGATCAATTTCTAAATAACGAGAATTCACAAATTAAAGCAACAGATAACTCAAATTCAAACAAGGAAGTTAGGGATGATTCAAATGAAAATAGCAAAAAGTGGAATTGAATCATCCAAGATGCAATTTATAAACAAGGAAATTAAAAAGAATAAGAAAGCTTGCCCTGTCATTCAGCAATTGATTTGGTAAAAGCTTATTAAAGTAGAGTTCAAGTTTGCCAAAACCAAAACAGGAATGAAAATCAAAACAATGTACAGAAATTTGGGCAGCATTTTGGCTAAAATTGGATGTTCCCGGAAAATAAATAGCAATCAGAATAGTTCATATGAATTAAAACAGATTGCAATTAAAGAGTATGAACAGGAAAGAACATTTGCAATAGCAGCATGAACTTGAAGAACAGCATATGAACATTACTAACACACAGCAACAGCAGAATTGCGAAAATTATAAAACAAGAAACACGAACAGCGCAATTAAACAGGCCTAAATCCACTAACCACATCCTAGGCTACCTAACAACCTAAAATCCACTACAACATGCATATCAAACTAGCCTAAATATGAACATAAACAGAAAAATATGAATTAACTACGAATGGATAGAAGGGTGGTGTTCATCGGAACCTGGTAGGCGAATTAAGGAGAGTGAGGCAGAGAGGTGGTTGGGGGATGTGGCGGTGGCGGCTGGCGCGGTGGTTGGCAGTGGCGCGGCGGGTGCTGTTCGGAGGCAGGGGCTTCGGGAAGGGTAATGGGAGTAGAGGGGAGAGAAAGGGGAGGAAGGGAAGGGGGCGTGGGTGGCGCGTGGAGGGGCGCGGCTGGGACGGGGCGGCGGCGGTGGGTGGTGGTCGCTAAGGGGGCAGTGGCGGTGGAGGGAGGAGGAAGAAGGAAGAAGAAGAAAGAAGGGGAAGGAGGAAGGGGGGTGGCTTAGCGGCGGGGTCTGGGTGGTCGGCTGGATGGCGGCGGTTGGTGATGGTGGCTGGGTGGTGGTTGGGTGGTTGGAGAAGAAGAGAGGAAGGAGAAGGGGTTGGGGGGCGAATGGTAGGGTTCGCCTGACTGGGGGGGTTATGGAATTTGAATCCACACGATCGGGGCACGCGGTCGCGTGGTTGGGCTGAAATGGTGGTTGACGCGATCGCGTGAGTGGCGCGATTGCATGGAATAGCTAAAAGAGTGAATGACGCAATCGCCTGGGGCATGCGATCGCGTCGCTGGAAATTGTGCTAAACGCACGATTCCAGCATCGTTTCAGCGTAACTCTCTGTCTCCTTTTGGGATATTGTGTAATCCATGCGACGCGATCGCGTCAGGGACACGATCGCGTGGGCTATTTGTGCAAAACGCACAATGGCCGCACGATTTCAGCCTAACTTTCTGGACGTTGGATGTTTATGCCGATCTCCAGATCACGCGGCCGCGTGAATGACACGGACGCGTGGGAAGTGTTTTTCAAAACTTGACGCGATCTAATGAATGATGCAGTTGCGTCGTGCACCCTTTTTTTTTTAAATTGGTATGCAATTATGCACTATGCAATGCAAATGAAGAATATTCAGGTTCAATTGAAAAGGAAATAAAAATAAATAACACGAAATAAAACTGAAAAAGAAACGACCATACCATGGTGGGTTGTCTCCCACCTAGCACTTTTAGTTAAAGTCCTTAAATTGGACATTGGATGAGCTTCCTGCTATGGCGGTTTATGCTTAAACTCATCCATAAATCTCCACCAATGCTTGGAATGCCAATAGCCTCTGGGGTCCCAAACTAGGCATGTAAAGCTTCTGAGCAGCTTCAAATAGATTCTTAGGCTCCCAGGGTGATGAATGTCAGAATAGATTCCAGGATCCTAAACTTGGCTTTTAAATTCACCTTCGTCTTGATCTATATTTTTCCATCCGGGTGGTTTAGAAATTAGATTCTCACCAGAATAACCAAACGTTTTCCGAGATCCATTTGATAGATCATGATGCCAATCCGCACACTTCGAGTTGAAGCGTGGAACCTTATTGAACTTTGTGCACTAGCTCTGAGTACGAGCCATTTCCCTCTTACTCTTAAAGCCGCAGAGAACTCTAAGCTAGCCATCTATTTCAAGCAAACCATATTCAAGTGGAAAAATAAAGCTAAAGGTTAAGGATTGTGCCCACTTGAAGCTTGTATTGGCTGGTAATGGCCTTGGGATAGGTGGTTCCAGTAGTTCTGTGAGTTCTACTCCCTTGTGCTCTTCTGTGAAATTCGTCACTTCTTTGCAAGATTCTTCAAATGTATCCATGTCTTGATCAAAGCCTTCTATGTCTTCCTCGTCACTTAAGTCATAAACTGGAGGTTGAGAGAAATCTACCTCCGTATCATCTTCGTACTCGCTTGGGGAAGATTCTTCGATCTCAGAGAATTCACTCACGGATGCAAGTTCATTACTAGAAGAACTTGACTTGAGATTATCATCATCAAGGAAAATTGCTTCTTGGATTATTCTGTCTAGTTTTTCATGAAATACCTGCCTTGGGGATTGTGTACTATCCTCCTTAGCATCAGTTGTAACGTCCTTGACAGAATTCTCCACAACTCTGGGTTCCCATGGAAGTTCAGCGTCTCCTAAGTCTTGAACCAACTCTTCTTCTTGTATAATGACAGCTTCCTCTACTTGTTCTAGTGCGAAGTCATGCTTTGTCTTGTCCACTGGAGTTTCTAATATCTCCTTCATGCTACGCCCTTCATTAGATTGTCCACATGGGGCTCTGGGAGGCCCTTGAATGTTCGAACGTCTAGAAGATAATTGACTTATTGCTTGCTCCAGTTGATGAAGGGTTGTCTGAAGTTGATCTACTGTTCCCTTGAGGCAAACTTCTGATTCTCGGGGTGATGGATTTGGACGTGGTACATTGGGAAGTGGTGGTGTTTGGGAGTAATTGGATTGGAATCGGGGTAAATGAGGATCATATGGTGGCGAATGGTGAAAAGGAGCTTGTGAGTGTGGTGGTTCAAGGTTGTGTTGAGAGGATGGCTTATAAGCATAAGGTGGGGCTTGTTGGTAACTACAAGGTTGTCCACCATGTCTATTGCCTTGGTATGTATTGTAGAATGGTCTTTGTCCATGATATCTTGGAGTGTGTTGCTGCCTAAAGGGTTGATCAGATCCTCTTGGCTCCATCCATCTTTGATTGCTCTGACCTTGATGCATGTTCCTGTTATAACTTCCATTCCTTTCAACAATATTAGAACCAAACTCAAAGCGAGAGGGGTGAGAATTCATAGTAGCTAATGAAGATAAAAGAAGAAAATAAAAACAAATAAATACATAAAAGAAAAATATTTACAATAACCAACAATAAGGCACACAGTTGCAGCTCCCCGGCAACGGTGCCATTTTGATGAGAGAACTTTTGCATGGTCTAGAAATTTGCAGATAAATCCTCGTTGCAAGTATAGTTTCTAAACCAACAAAAGTCCTTTCATACAAACATTTTGGTTGTCACAAGTAACAAACCCCTTTAAAATTGATAACCGAGTATTTAAACCTCGGGTCGTCTTCTCAAGGAACTGCAGGGACGTATGTTATTATTATTGGTTATGAAGATTGTAAATTGGGGTTTCGAAGGTGAGGAACAAGTAATTTAAATTGTAATTAAAGTGAGTAAAAGACTGTAATTTAAATAAATAACTATAAAACACACTTTTGGCAAGGTATGAGAAATTAGAAGTCCTATCCTAGTTATCCTTATCAATGATGATGAAAATTAGATCTTAATTCCACTTAGTTAACCTTTGCTAGAGCAAAGGAAAGTCAAGTGACTAATTAGTTAGATCTCAAATCCTCTTTAATCCCTAAGGAAAGATTGGGATTATTGAAGTTCAATTCAATTAGTAAAGATAACGATTATCAATCATGTTGAGTTTGATAACTCCTGAGTTACTGATTTCTTAACCAAGACCAAAAGGGGAAAAGTAAATCTACTGGAATAAAAATATCTTCAGATTGGGGATAAAAGTAACATAAATAAAAGAAAGCAATATTAAACTGAAATACCTCAAATAACATTGATTCAAAGAGTAATCTGTAACATAGAAGAATTCATAATTAAATTGAGAACAAAATAAAAAGGAATATTGAACCTGGTAAAGAGATAATCCGGAAAGCGAATAAAATCCTAAATCTAAATCCCAATCCTAAAGAGAGAGGAGAGAATCTCCCTCTCAAAACTAAATCTAATTCATGAATACTAACTAATTGGAGAGTCTCCCTGAATGGATTCATTCCCCCACTTCACAACCTCTGGTCTATGCCTTCTGGACTTGGATTTGGGCCAAAAAGGGCTTCAGAATTTGCTATGAGCATTTTCTGCAATTTCTGGTCCGTGGCTTCTGTCACGCGTCCGCGTGGGTCACGCGGTCGTGTCATTCGGAGTTTTTCTTGTCATGCGGTCGCTTCAGTCATGCGGCCGCGTCATATTTGTTCTGCTTGTGGCGCGCGATCGCGTCAGTCATGCGGTCGCGTCGCTGTTGATTCTCGCTGGCATGCGGCCGCATCAACCATGCGATCGCGTGGATGCCAATTTCTTCAAAATCTCCGTTTTGTGCTTTCCTTCCATTTCTGTATGTTTCCTTTCCATCCTTTAAGTCATTCTTGCCTTAGAAGATTTAAAACTACTCAACACACGAATCATGGCATCGAATGGAAATAAAGGGTAATCAAAATAATTATTTTTTAGCATAGGAAACATGTTTTTCACATACATCACATAATAAGGAAGGGAAAGTAAAACCATGCAATTAATATGAATAAGTGGGTGAAGGATTGAATAAATCACTCAGATTAAGCACAAAATATATCATAAAATATGGGTTTATCAGTGCTTCATAGCTTCATTTAAACTGAATTTCACTATTCTGCCATCTATTTCAAAAGAATAAGTTCCTGAAAATGCGTCCTGCTTGAACTTTGAAGTCTTCAAGAATTGTTTTCTAAGTAGGATTGATGATGGCCTTCCTGAATAAATGCAGCTCATAGTAGCAAAATAAAATAAAATGTAAATAAATAAATTCCAATCAATAACTTAGCACTCTATTGCAACTCCCCGGCAACGGCGCCAAAAATTGACGTGGCGGAAATTGGCGGATTAAGAAATTAATATAAGAGATACGTTGCAAGTATAGTTCTTAACCAACAAAAATCCGCTTATCAATTTAGAAGGGTTGTCACAAAATTAGAATTAAAATACTGGGAGTATGAATCCCAGGTCATCTCCCAATGAGTTGTAGAAAGATGTGCTATTTTATTAATCAGATGTTTTCCAAAATGGTTTGAGTTTGATAAACAGGAAATTAAATAAGAGAATTTGTGTAATTTAAATAAAACTCTTGACCGGGAGTAGATTGATCGGAAGTTATATCCTTGTTGGAGTCCTCCCAAGATTAATTGATAATTGAAGGTTGTTCTGCTTAGTTATCCTTTACTGGTTAGAGGAAAGTCAAGCAAGTCAGAAGTCTACTTCTATTCACAAGTCCTAATCCTCTCCCTTGGGAAGGATTAGAGTTAGTGACTAGAGAGCCATCCAATAATAAACCCAATCACAATTTTACTCTTGAGTATTCCAACTCAAGGTTCTCCTTTCAATCAACTCCCAATCAAGTTAGAAGACTACTCGCTCATTAGAATCATCTAGTAGCCCAAGTCACCCAATTTGAAAGCACTTAATGCTTTGGGTAAGAACATGAATGTGGTTGAATGAGTTCAGAGGAATTGGAATAAAAAAAATGAAAAGATTGATGTATTCCACTCTTATGAACACATTAAATACACAATGATAAAACCAATTTATTAAGATGACAACGAATTAAGTTTGGTGTCCCAAGGGACACCCATCAGTTGCAATCCAATTCACTCTTGATGAGAAGGAATTTGAAAGGGTTCTTTTGTCATTACTAATGGGTTCAGTTTCATTTCAGGAGAGAAGATGGGGCCCACATGGTAAACAACTCACAAAGCAAGGAAGTCAAAGTATACTTACACTTTGGAACTCAACACACGCAGAAGACACAGTGAGAAAAGAGTTGGCGCCTCTTCCCACGCTAGGCGCCACTCCCTAAGTGGGAAAACATTTAACCTTTTTTATTTCCCACCCTTCCCACCACAACATTCACCAATTATAAAAGCCTCACTTCACCATCTCCTATTCCACTTCAACAACCCCAATCACACACGAAGAGCATACATCCCTCACCTTTCTTTCTCTGTTCATCTTTTACCATCTCTTTCCATACTTTCTTTTTTTTTTCTTGATTGGGACAATCAAGTCCTAAGTTTGGTGTTGGAGCAAAACCTTTTTTTGCTTGCTCTTTCTTGCAAACCCCATTTCACTTCAAACACACTCTCTCAACCTCATGGCACCACCAAAAAGCTCAGCCTCAAAGAAGAGAAAAGTCAAGGAACCAACCTCTGGATCCTCAAGTTCCTTCAATGACTACAAGTTCCTCTCTGCGTTCAACCAAAATTAATTCTATGGTTGGGTGAGTGAGAGGGAGATCATTCCAGAAGTTGGGTTCCAATTAGGGAGGAACGAGCACATTGAAATCAACATTGAGATCAACAATAGAGGTTGGTCACTTCTATGCAACCCACCAAGGAAAGTGGTAGAGAGCTTGGTGAGGGAATCCTATGCCAACGCAGTGCCTCAACCAGGGCAACAATATGGCTACATTAGCTATGTAAGGGGGAAGTCTATTGACTACAGTCCCTCTAGCATAGAAAGAATGCTAATGGTGAAGAGGACAAGCTCCACTCGGAGCTATGAAGAAAGAATGAAGCAGCAAGACCCTGGGTTTGATGAGATCCTGAATGAGATTTGTGTGATGTATGTGCATTGGATCAATGACAAGGATGGGATACCCAATCAATTGAGGAGAAGAGATTTGAGCCCCCAAGCTAGAGGGTGGCTAGAATTTGTGAGGAGGTCCCTAATCCCCACATCCAACACTTCAGAGGTGATCAAAGAGAGAGCTGTACTCATCTACAGCATCATGAAAGGAGAGAACATCAACGTGGGGGAGATGATTGCCAACAACATCAACAAAGTGCTGAAAAGTACCAGTGTGGTGAGCGGATAATTTATACGCTTTTTGGCATTATTTTTAGGTAGTTTTTAATATGTTTTAGTCACTTTTTATTATATTTTTATTAGTTTTTAAATAAAAATTACATTTCTAGACTTTACTATGAGTTTGTATGTTTTTTTGTGATTTCAGGTAATTTCTAGCTGAAATTGAGGGAGCTGAGCAAAAATCTAATTCAGGTTGAAAAAGGACTGCTGATGCTGTTGGATTCTGACCTCCCTGCACTCGGAATGAATTCCTGGAGTTACAGGAGTCCAATTGGCGCGCTCTCAATTGCGTTGAAAAGTAGACATCCAGGGCTTTCCAGCAATATATAATAGTCCATACTTTGCTCAAGGATAGACGATGTAAACTGGCGTTCAACGCCAGTTCCATGTTGTAGTCTGGCGTCAAACGCCAGAAACAGGTTACAAATGGGAGTTGAACGCCAGAAACAGGTTACAACCTGGCGTTTAACTCCAGAAATAGCCTAGGCACGTGAGAAGCTTAAGTCTCAGCCCCAGCACACACCAAGTGGGCCCCAGAAGTGGATTTCTGCACCATCTATCATAGTTTATTCATTTTTTGTAAACCTAGGTTACTAGTTTAGTATTTAAACAAATTTTAGAGGTCTATTTTGCAACTCATGACATTTTAGATCTGAACTTTGTACTCTTTGACGGCATGAGTCTCTGAACTCCATTGTTGGGGGTGAGGAGCTCTGCTGTGTTTCGATGAATTAATGCAACTATTTCTGTTTTCTATTCAAACACGCTTGTTTCTATCTAAGATGTTTATTTGCACTTCAATATGATGGATGTGTTGACCCGTGACACTCATCATCATCCTCAACCTATGAACCACCTCCGTTCTACCTTCGATTGAATGAATATCTCTTGGATTCCTTAATCAGAATCTTCGTGGTATAAGCTAGAACCCATTGGCAGCATTCTTGAGAATCCGGAAAGTCTAAACCTTGTCTGTGGTATTCCGAGTAGGATTTAGGGATTGAATGACTGTGACGAGCTTCAAACTCACAAGGGCTGGGCGTAGTGACAGACGCAAAAGGATCAATGGATCCTATTCTAGCATGAGTGGGAACCGACAGATGATTAGCCGTGCGGTGACAGCGCACCTGGACCCTTTTCACTGAGAGGACGGATGGTAGCCATTGACAACGGTGATCCACCAACACACAGCTTGCCATAGGAGGAACCTTGCATGCGTGAAGAAGAAGACAGGGAGAAAGCAGAGATTCAGAAGACAAAGCATCTCCAAAACTCCAACATATTCTACATTACTGCAGAACAAGTATTTAATTCATGCTCTTTTATTCTTCGCAATTCTTACTGATAATTATAATTGATTTCCTGACTAAGATTTACAAGATAACCATAGATTGCTTCAAACCAACAATCTCCGTGGGATCGACCCTTACTCACGTAAGGTATTACTTGGACGACCCAGTGCACTTGATGGTTAGTGGTACGAGTTGTGAAAAGTGTGATTCACAATTCGTGCACCAAGTTTTTGACACCGTTGCCGGGGATTGTTCGAGTTTGAACAACTGACACTTCATCCTGTTGCTTAGATTAGGAAGATTTTATCTTTTGGGTCAGAGTCTTTTACTTTCTTTTCAAAAATCTTTCAAAAGATTTTTATTTTTCTTTATTAATCTGTGATTTGTCTTTGAGTCTTTTATTATTATTCTTGTTAAAATTTTAGAATCCTTATTTTCTTTTTCAAAAATAATTTTTCGAAATTTTATTTTTTTTTACTAATAATTGAATTTTTCTGTTTGAGTTTAGTTTTATATTTTAAGTTTGGTGTCAATTGAATGTCTTTATTTTCCTTTAAAATTTTTCGAATTAGTGTTCATTGTTCTTTCTTGATCTTCAAGTTGTTCTTGTTTATTTTCCTTGTTTGATCTTTAGTTTCTCTTGTTCTGTGGCTTTTCTTGTTTTTCTTGTGCTTTTTCAAAATATCAGTTTCCAAGAAAAATTTTATTTTTTATACAATATTAAAATACGTTAAATTTATAGCTCAATTGGCTAGAGCGTTGTGCTTAGATTCTTGGTAATTGGCTATCTTCTTTTTAAAAATTTTTTCTAAATAATTTTTCTTTGATTAAATCTTGTGCCAAACTTTAAGTTTGGTGTTTTCTTGTTAGCTTTTCTTTTATTTTCGAAAATTTTATGTAAGTTTTCTAAAAATTTTAAGTTTGGTGTTCTTTCTTCATGTTCTTGTTGTTCTTGTGAGTCTTCAAGGTGTTCTTGAGTTTTCCTTATGTCTTGATCTTAAAATTTTTAAGTTTGGTGTTCCTTGGTGTTTTCCCTCCAAAATTTTCGAAAATAAGGAGCATTAGATCTAAAAATTTTAAGTTGTGTTTCTTTTGTGTGTTTTTCTTTTTCATCATAAAATTCAAAAATCAAAAAATATCTTCTCTAACTATTTTTGAGCAAATTTCAAAATTTTTTCAAAAAAAAATTCAGATTTTTATTTTAAAATTTCTATTTTATCTTATCTTAGTTTTAAAAATTTTAAAATTCAAATTTTTCTTTTTTTCAAAAAAAAAATCATATCTTTTTCAAAATTTTATCTTATCTTATTTCAAATTTCAAATTTCAACTCTCAAAATTTCAAAATTCAAATTTCAAAATTTAAAATTCAAAATATAATTTTCAAATTTAAAAATCAAATCTTTTCAAAATTTAAATCTTTTTCAAATCCTTATCTTATATTGTTGACTTTCGAAAATTCAAAATTCAATTTTCAAATTTCAACTTTCAAATTTCAAATTTTCAAATTTCAAATTTTCAAATTTCAATTTTCCAAATTTCAAATTTCAATTTTCAAAATTTCAAATTTCAAATTTCAAATTTCAAAATTTAATTTTAAAATTTAAAATTTAAAATTTCAAAACTTTTTAATTTAAATTCCTTATCATCTCTTACCTAGCTTATCTTATCTTTTCTAATCTCAAATCTTAAAATCAAATCTTTTTCATATCTTTTTCATTAATTAATTTAGTTTTCAATTTTATTTTATTTATTTTTCTTCTAATTTTTGAAAATATAGTCAATTTTTCATTTATTTTATTTTATTTAATTTTAATTTTGGTTTTCAAAAAAAAAAAATTTTGCAATCCGCATCATCTCCCTTTCTCCATCATGGACCTAAGTGGAAATGAACAGTCCAGAAGGACTCTGGGGTCATATGCTAACCCCACTACTGCTTCATATGGGAGCAGTATCTGTATACCCTCCATTGGAGTCAGTAGCTTTGAGTTCAATCCTCAGCTCATTATCATGGTGCAGCAAAGTTGCCAGTATTCTGGTCTTCCACAGGAAGAACCTACAGAGTTTCTGGCACAATTTTTACAAATTGCTGACACAGTACATGATAAGGAAGTAGATCAGGATGTCTATAGATTATTACTGTTTCCATTTGCTGTAAAAGAACAAGCTAAGAGGTGGTTAAATAACCAACCTAAGGCTAGCATAAGGACATGGAAACAGCTGTCAGAAAAATTCCTGAATCAATACTTCCCTCCAAAATGGATGACATAGCTAAGGCTGGACATCCAAGGCTTTAAACAAGGAGATAATGGATTTCTTTATGATGCCTGGGAAAGATACAGAGAGATGCTAAGAAAATGCCTGATAAACCACTAGTTTATGGTTTATTTTGTGTTTAATTGTGTGGTTTTATCATGATCTTTACCCACTTATTCATTAAATTAGCATGCATTTACATTCCCTTCCAAAAATTATTGCATGATTGAAAACTGCTTTCTACAGACTTTTTAATTACGTATTTTATTTCTCCTTTATCCCATTCGATGCCGTGATCTGTATGTTAAGTGTTTCAGGCTTTATAGGGCATGAATGAGTTGGAGATTGGAAAGGAAGCTTGCAAAAATGGAAGGAACACAAGAAATTGAGGAGATGACCAGTGAGAAGCGACATGGCCGCATGGATAACGCGACCGCGCGGCATGGAATAGCATGAGTGACGCGGACGCATGGATGACGCGACCGCATGGCAAAGCAAAACGCCGAATAACGCGTCCGCATGAGCGACGCGAACGCGTGACATGCGCGATCTGCATAATCTGCAAAATCGCTGGGGAAGATTTCGGGCCCCATTTTGACCCAATTTTCGACCTAGAAAAGCAGACTAGAGCCATAGAACATGCAAAAACCAGAGAGAACATTCATTCTGCATATATAATACTCTATAGTGGGCATGAAATTGGAGCACAAACAAGAGGCATCTTTTAAACCCCAAAAACACCAACTGGGCAGCAAGTGCAACGTTAGCCACAATAACTTTAGCACTAACGCCACACTTGTAGCGTTAGTTTGGCTAACTTTGGCACTAACTTTAGCACCTAGACCTCAACTTGACTCACTTCTCTCTCAAGCCCACTTCAAAGCTCAAGCAAGCAAGCCCACAATTGTCAACCAATCAAGGCCACAAGAAGCATCTAGAATAGGAATTTTCATTTAATTGTAATTTGCTTTTAATTTCATTTTGTAATTTAGGAGAGCCTATATAAAGGCCTTAGTTTTTACATTGAAATCATCTTAGGCTAGACGAGGCTGGGAATTCTGGAAGGAGGGATTAGAGAGGGGTCTTCGGACTCCCTCCCCTCACACACTTTTCCTTTTCTTTCTTTTCTTTGCACTTTTCATTTATGAATTTTGAAGTTTCAATTTCAGTTTTTATCTTCATCTTTACTTTTCTGCACTTTCTTTCTTTTCTATTTTTGTAGAGCAATGATCAACTAACTCTTTACATTGGGTTAGAGAGCTCTATTGTGATTCAATGGATCAATTGTAGTTCTTATTCTTCTTCTTCTTTCTTTTCTCTTGATTTTACTTGAAAGCTTTCGGTCTTCATCCAATTGGGTAGTTATCTTGGAAAAGAAGCTATTCATACTTGGATCTCTTCTGAACCTTGAAAGAGGAATGAAGAGATCAAGCTAGAAATGCTTTCTCATGCTGGACCAAATTGGGTTTGGATGGATATGTGACTATAATCCTCTCAACAATTGATTTGGGAAATGCATGTGGTATAATCAGTGACCATACTTCATCTCTTCTCATGAGTAATTGACCAAGGAATTGGCTATTGATCAAGATTTGAGAGATTGAATTACAAGAAATTGTAATTCAATCACTTAAGATTGCCAAGGAGATCAATGAGTGAATTGATTGAGGAAGAGATGAGAATGAACATGATCCGGAGATTGCAATATCTCTTGATCCCAATGTTCATTTTATTTTTAGTTCTTACATTTACTTGTCATTTTACTTTTCTGCACTTTATTGCTTTCTTTACTTTTCTGTCAATTTACATTTCCTTGTTACTTATCACTCCATTATGATTCGTCTAACTAGGATAATCAATTAACCATTGATTGCTTAATCCGTTAATCTCTGTGGGATTCGACCTCACTCTATTGTGAGTTTTACTTGACGACAATTCGGTATACTTGCCGAAGGGAAATTTGTTGAGAGACAAGTTTTCCGTGCATCAAAGAGGCCATTAAGAAAGCTCTAAGTCTTCTGGTGCACGAAATTGTGATCATCAACAATGGCGCCAAAGACTTGGAGCTCTCAAATATGAATCACACTTTGTCACAATTCCGCACAACTAACCAGCAAGTGCACTGGGTCGTCCAAGTAATAAACCTTACGTGAGTAAGGGTCGATCCCACGGAGATTGTCGGCTTAAAGCGAGCTATGGTCATCTTGTAAATCTCAGTCAAGTGGATTCAAATGGTTATGGAGTTTAAGGTGATGAAAATAAACATAAAATAAAGATAGAGATACTTATGTAATTCATTGGTGGATTTTAGATAAGCGTATGAAGATGCTTTGTTCCCCTTGAACCTCTGCTTTCCTATTGCCTTCTTCCAATCATTCATACTCCTTTCCATGGCAAGCTTTATGTTGGGCATCACCGTTGTCAATGGCTACATCGCATCCTCTCAGTGAAAATGGTCCTGATGCTCTGTCACAACATCGGCTAATCAGCTGTCGGTTCTCGATCATGTCGGAATAGGATCCATTGATCCTTTTGTGTCTATCACACGCCCCAGAATCGCGAGTTTGAAGCTCGTCACAGTCATCCCTTCCCAGATCCTACTTGGAATACCACAGACAAGGTTTAGACTTTCCAGATCTCAAGAATGGCCGCCAATAATTCTAGGGTTATAAAAATCAGTAATTAATGCAGAAATCTTCTTCGGGCCCACATGGTGTGTGCTTGGGCTGAGCATTGAAGCTTCCATGTGTAGAGACTTTTCTTGGAGTTAAACGCCAGCTTTTGTGCCAGTTTGGGCGTTTAACTCCAGCTTTTGTGCCAGTTTTGGAGTTAAACACCGGAATTCTTGGGCTGACTTGGAACGCCTGTTTGGACCATCAAATCTCATGAAAAGTATGGACTATTATATATTTCTGAAAAGCCCAGAATGTCTACTTTACAACGCAATTGAGAGCGCGCCAATTGGGCTTCTGAAGCTCCGGAAAATCCACATTGAGTGCAGGGAGGTCAGAATCCAACAGCATCTACAGTCCTTTTTCAGCCTCTGAATCAGATTTTTGCTCAGGTCCCTCAATTTCAGCCAGAAAATACCTGAAATTACAGAAAAACACACAAACTCATAGTAAAGTTCAGAAATATGATTTTTAAATAAAAACTAATAAAAATATAATAAAACTAATTAAAATATACTAAAAACATACAAAAAAATGCCAAAAAGCGTATAAGTTATACGCTCATCAGAACACCAAACTTAAATTGTTGCTTGTCCCCAAGAAACTGAAAATCAAATAGGATAAAAAGAAGAGAATATAAAATGAATTCCAAAAACATCTTTGAAGATCAGTATTAATTAGATGAGCGGGGCTTTTGACTTTTTGCTTCTGAAAAGTTTTGGCATCTCACTTTATCCTTTGAAGTTCAGAATGATTGGCATCTATAGGAACTCAGAATCCAGATAGTGTTACTGACTCTCCTAGTTGAGTATGTTGATTCTTGAACACAGCTACTTTATGAGTCTTGGCCGTGGCCCTAAGCACTTTGTTTTCCAGTATTACCACCGGATACATAAATGCCACAAACACATAACTGGGTGAACCTTTTCAGATTGTGACTCAGCTTTGCTAGAGTCCCCAATTAGAGGTGTCCAGGGTTCTTAAGCACACTCTTCTTTTTTCTTTGGACCTCGACTTTAACCGCTCAGTCTCAAGTTTTCACTTGACACCTTCACGCCACAAGCACATGGTTAGGGACAGCTTGGTTTAGCCTCTTAGGCCAGGATTTTATTCCTGTGGGCCCTCCTATCCACTGATGCTCAAAGTCTTGGATCCTTTTATCACCCTTGCCTTTTGGTTTAAAGGGGTATTGGCTTTTTCTGCTTGCTTTTCTTTTCTTTTTTTTTTGCAAGCTTTTCACTGCTTTTTCTTGCTTCAAGAATCAATTTTATGATTTTTCAGATCATCAGATAACATTTCTCCTTTTCCTTTCATTCTTTCAAGAGCCAACAATTTTAACATTCATAAACAATCAAATTCAAAATTATGCACTGTTCAAGCATTCATTCAGAAAAACAATAGTATTGCCACCACATCAAGATAATTAAACTGTTTTAAAATCTGAAATTCATGCACTTCTTTTTCTTTTTCAATTAAAAAAATTTTTCATTTAAGAAAGGTGATGGATTCATTTTCATAGCTTTAAGGCATAGACACTTAGACATTAATGATCATGTAATAAAGACACAAACATAAATAACAAAAAGCATAAGAATTCGAAAAACAGAAAATAAAGAACAAGAAAATTAAAGAACGGGTCCACCTTAGTGATGGCGACTTGTTCTTCCTCATCAATGCGGATGTCTCCCTCTATGTCAATTCCAACTGAATTGCAAAGGTGACAAATGAGATGAGGGAAGGCTAACCTTGCCAAAGGAGATGACTTGTCCGCCACCTTGTAGAGTTCTTGGGATATAACCTCATGAACTTCCACTTCCTCTCCAATCATGATGCTATGTATCATGATAGCCCGGTCTATAGTAGCTTCGGACCAGTTGCTAGTGGGAATGATTGAGCATTGGATGAACTCCAACCATCCCCTAGCCACGGGCTTGAGGTCATGCCTTCTTAGTTGAACCGGCTTCCCTCTTGAATCTCTTTTCCATTGAGCGCCCTCTTCACATATGTCCATGAGGACTTGGTCCAACCATTGATCAAAGTTGACCCTTCTAGTGTAGGGGTGTGCATCTCCTTGCATCATGGGCAAGTTGAATGCCAACCTTACATTTTCCGGACTAAAATCCAAGTATTTCCCTCGGACCATTGTAAGCCAATTCTTGGGGTCCGGGTTCACACTTTGATCATGGTTCTTGGTGATCCATGCATTGGCATAGAACTCTTGAACCATTAAGATTACGACTTCTTGAATGGGGTTGGTGAGAACTTCCCGACCTCTTCTTCGGATCTTGTGTCGGATCTCCGGATACTCATTCTTTTTGAGTTTGAAAGGGACCTCGGTGATCACTTTCTTCTTGGCCACAACTTCATAGAAGTGGTCTTGATGCACCCTTGAGAGGAATCTCTCCATCTCCCATGACTCAGAGGTGGAAGCTTTTGCCTTCCCTTTCCTCTTTCTAGAGGTTTCTCCGGCCTTTGGTGCCATAAATGGTTATGGAAAAACAAAAAGATTTAGCTTTTACCACACCAAACTTAGAAGCTTGCTCGTCCTCGAGCAAAAGAAGAAAGAAGAGAGTAGAGGAAGAAGAAATAGAGGAGATGGAGTGGGCTTTGTGTTTTGGCCAAGGGGGAGAAGTGGTGTTTAGGTTGTGTGAAAATGAAGGAGTGAAGATGGGTTTATATAGGAGTGAGAGGGGTGTGTATGGTTCGGCTATAGAGGGTGGGTTTGGAAGGGAAAGTGGTTTGAATTTGGATGGTGAGGTAGGTGGGGTTTTATGAAGGATGGATGTGAGTGGTGAAGAGAATGGTGGGATTTGATAGGTGAGGGGTTTTTGGGGAAGAGGTATTGAGGTGATTGGTGAATGGGTGAAGAAGAGAGAGAGTGGTGGGGTAGGTAGGGATCCTGTGGGGTCCACAGATCCTGAGGTGTCAAGGATATCTCATCCTTACACCGAGTGTCGTACAAAACGCCCCTTTTTCCCAATCCTGGCATTTAACGCCAAGATGCTGCCCATTTTTGGTGTTTAACGCTAGCTTCTTGCCCATTCCTGGCGTTAAACGCCAGTCTGGTGCCCATTTCTGGTGTTAAATGCCTAGAATGGTGCCAGACTGGGCGTTTAACGCCCTTTCTGCTACCTTTACTGGCGTTTAAGCGCCAGTAACTGTCTCCGCCAGGGTGTTCTATTTTTTCATTCTGTTTTTCACTTTGTTTTTGCTTTTTGAATTGTTTTTTTGTGACTTCACATGATCATCAACCTACAAAAAACATAAAATAACAATAGAAAATAGAAAATTATCATAGAATAGTAACGATTGGGTTGCCTCCTAACAAGCACTTCTTTAATGTCAATAGCTTGACAGTGGGCTTTCATGGAGCCTCACAGATGTTCAGAGCAATGTTGGAACCTCCCAACACTAAACTTAGAGTTTGAATGTAGGGGTTCAACACCAAACTTAGAGTTTGGTTGTGGCCTCCCAACACCAAACTTAGAGTTTGACTGTGGGGGCTCTGTTTGACTCTGTATTGAGAGAAGCTCTTCATGCTTCCTCTTCATGGTTACAGAGGGATATCCTTGAGCTTTAAACACAAGGGAGTCTTCATTCACTTGAATGATCAATTCTCCTCTGTCAACATCAATCATAGCCTTTGCTGTGGCTAGGAAGGGTCTGCCAAGGATGATGGATTCATCCATACACTTCCCAGTTTCTAGGATTATGAAATCAGCAAGGATGTAATGGTCTTCAACCTTTACCAAGACATCCTCTACAAGTCCATAAGCCTATTTCTTTGAATTGTCTGCCATCTCCAGTGAGATTCTTGCAGCTTGTAACTCAATGATCCCTAGCTTATTCATTACAGAGAGAGGCATGAGGTTTATGCTTGATCCTAGGTCACACAAAGCCTTCTCAAAGGTCATGGTGCCTATGGTACAAGGTATTGAGAACTTTCTAGGATCTTGTCTCTTCAGAGGTAATTTCTGCCTAGTTATGTTATTCAGTTCTTTGATGAGCAATGGAGGTTTATCCTCCCAAGTCTCATTACCAAACAACCTGGCATTTAGCTTCATGATTGCTCCAAAGTACTTAGCAACTTGCTCTTCAGTAACATCTTCATCCTCTTCAGAGGAAGAATACTCATCAGAGCTCATGAATGGCAGAAGTAGATTCAATGGAATCTCTATGGTCTCTGTGTGAGCCTCAGATTCCCATGGTTCCTCATCAGGGAACTCCATGGAGGTCAGTCGACGTCCATTGAGGTCTTTCTCAGTGGAGATCATTGCTTCTTCCTCCTCTCCAGGTTCGGCCATGTGAAACATGTTTATGGCCTTGCACTCTCTCTTTGGATTCTCTTCTGTATTGCTTGGGAGAGTACTAGGAGGGAGTTCAGTAACTTTCTTACTCAGCTGACCCGCTTCTGCCTCTAAATTTCTAATGGAGGACCTTGTTTCAGTCATGAAACTTTGAGTGGTTTTGATTAGATCAGAGACAATGGTTGTTAAGTCAGAGGGGCTCTGCTTAGAATTCTCTGTTTGTTGCTGAGAAGGTGATAGAAAAGGCTTGCTATTACTAAACCTGTTTCTTCCACCATTGTTATTGAAACCTTGTTGAGGTCTCTGTTGATCCTTCCATGAGAGATTTGGATGATTTCTCCATGAAGGATTATAGGTGTTTCCATAGGGTTCTCCCATGTAATTCACCTCTTCCATTGCTGGGTTCTCAGGATCATATGCTTCTTCTTCAGAGGAAGCTTCCTTAGTACTGCCTGTTGCTGCTTGAATTTTAGTCAGACTCTGAGAAATCATATTGACTTGTTGGGTCAATATTTTATTCTGAGCCAATATGGCATTTAGAGTATCAATTTCAAGAACTCCTTTCTTCTGAGTTTACCCATTATTCACAGGATTCCTTTCAGAGTTGTACATGAATTGATTATTTGCAACCATTTCAATGAGTTCTTGAGCTTCTACAGGCATCTTCTTCAGATGAAGAGATCCTCCAGCAGAGCTATCCAATGACATCTTGGATAGTTCAGACAGACCATCATAGAAAATTCCTATGATGCTCCTTTCAGAAAGCATGTCAGAACGGCATCTTCTGATTAATTGCTTGTATCTATCCCAAGCTTCATAGAGGGACTCACCATCCTTCTGTCTAAAGGTTTGGACTTCCACTCTAAGCTTACTCAATTTTTGAGGTGGAAAGAACTTTGCCAAGAAAGCATTGACTAGCTTTTCCCAAGAGTTCAGGCTTTCCTTAGGTTGTGAATCCAACCATGTTCTAGCTCTGTCTCTTACAGCAAAAGGAAAGAGCATAAGTCTGTAGACTTCAGGGTCAATCCCATTGGTCTTGACAGTGTCACAGATTTGCAAGAATTCAGCTAAGAACTGATGAGGATCTTCCAATGGAAGTCCATGAAACTTGCAATTCTGTTGTATTAGAGAAACTAATTGAGGCTTAAGCTCAAAGTTGTTTGCTCCAATGGCAGGGATTGAGATGCTTCTCCCATAGAAGTCGGGAGTAGGTACAGTAAAGTCATCAAGCACCTTCCTTGCATTGTTAGCATTGTTCTTTTCAGCTGCCATGGTTTCTTCTTCTTTGAAAGGCTCTGTTAGGCCCTCTAGAGAGAGTTGTGCTTTAGCTTCTCTTAGTTTTCTCTTCAAGGTCCTTTCAGTTTCAGGGTCAGCTTGAACAAGTATGCCTTTATCTTTGTTTCTGCTCATATGAAAGAGAAGAGAACAAGAAAGTAGGGAATCCTCTATGTCACAGTATAGAGATTCCTTGAAGTGTCAGAAGAAAAGAAGAATAGAAGGAGAGGATAGAGATGAGAGAATTTGAACTTACTAAAGAATTAGGGTTCGAATTGCATCTTGAGGAGGAGTGTTAGTCCCTTAAATAGAAGAATGTGAGAAGAGGGGAAGAATTTTCAAAAATTAATTAAAAGATTTTGAAATAGTTAAAAGAAATTTTTGAAAATTTGATTGATGATTTTCGAAAACTAAGATTAGGAAAGAAATTAAGTGATTTTGAAAAAGATTTTGAAATTAGAAATTAAAAAGATATGATTGAAAATTAATTTTGAAAAAGATGTGATTGAAAATATATGATTGAGAAGATATGATTGAAAATCAAACTAAAAAGAGAAAGTTTTTAAAATTAAAGTTGATTACTTGACTAACAAGAAATTAGAAGATATGATTCTAGAATTAAAACTTTTGATCCTTCCTTAATAGGCAAGTAACAACTAGAAAATTTGAAGTTAATCTTGAATTGAAGCAAGAATTTTTGAAAATAGTAAAAATAAATATAAAATGGAAAGAAATTGATTTTTGAAAGAGATATGATTGAAAAGATATGATTTGAAAAAGATTTGATTTTGAAAAATTATGAAAACTTGAAAAAAATGTGAATTAAAAACAAAATCTTCCCTCTAGTGTCATCCTGGCGTTAAACGCCCAGAATGGTGCCCATTCTGGCGTTTAACGCACAAATATCTACCTTTTTGGGCGTTAAACGCCCAGCCAGGTACCCTGGCTGGCGTTTAAATGCCAGTTTTCCTTCTTCACTGGGCGTTTTGAACGCCCAGCTTTTTCTGTTTGATTCCTCTACTGAATGTTCTGAATCTTCAACTCTCTGTATTATTGACTTGAAAAGACATAGTTTTAAAAAATATTTTTGAATTTTTGATGATGGGAATCAATAAAAATGCAACTAATCTTAGGAAACTCAAATTAAACAATGCATACAGGACACCAAACTTAAAAATTTTCATATAAGAGACATTAACAAATTGAGAATGCCTATGAGAAACAACAAAACACACAAAACAAGAGAATTTAAAGATCAGAGCAATGAAATCATTAAGAACAACTTGAAGATCAATGAAGAATAATATGTATAAATTTTCGAAAATTAGAAGGATAAAGACATGCAATTGACACCAAACTTAAAATTAGATAATAGACTCAAACAAGAAACAAAATATTTTTGGTTTTTATGGTTTTATAAATTCTTTTGTGATTTTTGAAACTTATATGGAAAAGAAAATAAAGGGATTCAAAACTTTTAATAAGAATTCCAGGAATCATGCAATGTTAGTCTAAAGCTTCAGTCTAAAAGGATTAGACATGTTTGGCCAAGCTTCAGCAGGACATTACATTCAGCAGCTAAATTGATGAGAATTAATTAGCTTTTATGATGATAAGAACATCACCTTGAAACTCTGGAATTCATTCTTAAAAATTCTGAAAAGTACCTAATCTAAGTAACAAGATGAACCGTCAGTTGTCCAAACTCGAACAATCCCCGGCAACGGCGCCAAAAACTTGGTGCACAAAATTGTGATCATCAACGATGGCACCAAAGACTTGGAGCTCTCCAACGTGAATCACACTTTGTCACAATTCCGCACAACTAACCAGCAAGTGCACTGGGTCGTCCAAGTAATAAACCTTACGTGAGTAAGGGTCGATCCCACGGAGATTGTCGGCTTGAAGCAAGCTATGGTCATCTTGTAAATCTCAGTCAGGCGGATTCAAATGGTTATGGAGTTTAAGGGGATGAAAAAAAACATAAAATAAAGATAGAGATACTTATGTAATTCATTGGTGGATTTCAGATAAGTGTATGAAGATGCTTTGTTCCCCTTGAACCTTTGCTTTTCTATTGCCTTCTTCCAATCATTCATACTCCTTTCCATGGAAAGCTTTATGTTGGGCATCACCGTTGTCAATGGCTACATCCCGTCCTCTCAGTGAAAATGGTCTTGATGCTCTGTCACAACATCGGCTAATCAGCTGTCGGTTCTCGATCATGTCGGAATAGGATCCATTGATCCTTTTGCGTCTGTCACACGCCCCAGAATCGCGAGTTTGAAGCTCGTCACAGTCATCCCTTCCCAAATCCTACTCGGAATACCACAGACAAGGTTTAGACTTTCCGGATCTCAAGAATGGCCGCCAATAATTCTAGCCTATACCACGAAGGTTCCAATCTTAGATTAGAAACCCAAGAGATACGCATTCAAGCCATTGCTAGTAGAAGAGAGGTGGTTGTCAGGCACATGTTCATAGGTGAGAATGATGATGAGTGTCACGGATCATGACATTCATCAAGTTGAAGAACGAATGAATATCTTGGAGAAGAAATTGACTTGAGTTGAATAGAAAAATAATAGTACTTGTATTAATTCATGAAGAACAGCAGAGCTCCACACCTTAATCTATGGTGTGTAGAAACTCCACCGTTGAAAATACATAAGAATAAGGTCTAGGCATGGCCGAATGGCCAGCCTCCTAAACATGATCAAAGGATCAAAAGATAATCCAAAAATCTAAAAGTCTATCAAGTGTGAAAATACAATGGCAAAAGGTCCTATTTATAGAAAACTAGTAGCCTAGGGTTACAGAAATCAGTAATTAATGCAGAAATCTTCTTCCGGGCCCACTCGGTGTGTGCTTAGGCTGATCATTGAAGCTTCCATGTGTAGAGACTTTTCTTGGAGTTAAACGCCATCTTTTGTGCCAATTTGGGCGTTTAACTCCAGCTTTTGTACCAGTTTTGGAGTTAAACGCCAGAATTCTTAGGCTGAATTGGAACGCCTGTTTGGGCCATCAAATCTCAGACAAAGTATAGACTATTATATATTTCTGGAAAGCCCAGAATGTCTACTTTCCAACGCAATTGAGAGCGTGCCAATTGGGCTTCTGTAGCTCTAGAAAATCTACTTTGAGTGCAGGGAGGTTAGAATCCAACAGCATCTGCAGTCCTTTTTCAGCCTCTCAATCAGATTTTTGCTCAGGGCCCTCAATTTCAGCCAAAAAATACCTGAAATTACAGAAAAACACACAAACTCATAGTAAATTACAGAAATATGATTTTTAAATAAAAACTAATAAAAATATAATAAAAACTAATTAAAATATACTAAAAACATACTAAAAAAAATGCAAAAAAGCGTATAAATTATCCGCTCATCATCTTTGCACTATTCCAGAAGGATTGGATGCCTTTCAAGAAGTCGCACTCAAACGCCAGATGTACCAATTTGACTGGGATGCTATTCTCAGAGTTATTGCATTACCTGGCAGCAGATGGATCTACGGATACCATCGTACCCGCCCTAAGAGAATCTCGGCTTCAGCACTTACATTGGAGGCTCGCATCTGGGCACAGATCATGTCCCATTACATCTTTCCGAGCACTCACGAGTCCTCCTTCACTGCATACATGGCCGTTCTACTATGGTGCATCCTTACAGACCAACCTCTGAATCTACCAAGACATATCCGGAATGCCATGGGACACGTACAAATTGCGGACAACCTACCTTTCCTCGCCTTAGTCTCAGATCTTGTCTCAGCCGCTGGAGTCTCCTACAGAGCTGGGAACACCAAACCCATGCTTCCACGGGATGATCAGTATGTCCCCAATGGGAAGTACCTTAGACTTCCAGCAACCACTATTAGCCAGCATACTGAACCAGTTGAAGATATTCCTTCTTCAACACTACAAGCACCTACAACAGCCCAACTACTCCATCAGATATTTGAAAGGTTGGATCAGCAGGAACACAAAGCTAAGATGAGAGAGCACCGTAACGAGCGCCGATTCAAACACCTCAAGGAGCTACTCAAGGGACACTTCAAGGACTCAGACACCCCGGACTCCATTTCCATTACCAGCACAGGGAACCATGATGGTCCCGACTGTGGAGATACTGCTACCAGCCCACCTTTGTTCTTGACAGATGGCACCGAGGATGGTGCAAAGCCTTAAGTGTGGGGATGTCGGTCAGTACCTGACTTTCGGAGGTAATTTCTCTTCCCTATACACCAATAAATTAGGATATTTAGTTAGTTTTTCTTTTGTAGAATAGGATAAATTGTATAGTAATAGATTAGGTGCATGCATGTTCTGCTTGATTGAAAAGACAATAAGTTTCTTCTAAGACTCTATCTTTGGAACAAAATTTCACTAATTTTAATTAAAATTTTTATGTCAAATTTGCTTGAAGATGTATTTGGAACATGATTTTCGAGCTAAAGAACACACAACCTGTGAGATTTGAGCCTTTATGAATGGTTACATTATTTAACCATAATTATTTTATTCTTGTGTGTTTACTTCTCTATGATTGTAATCTATATTTTGTTTCATCTTTTATGTCCAATGTTTATTATATTTACATGCTTGCATATGATTGAGGCCATTATTTGTTTAGCTTACTATCCAAAATAAGCCTACCCTTTCAATTACCTTTGTTAGCCACTTTGAGCCTTTAAATCCCATTTATTCTATATTTTATCACATTACTAGGCTTAAGCGGAAAAATAATTAAATATCCCAAATTGAATCTTTGGTTAGCTTAAGATAGAATTATGAGTGTTATTTAAGTATGGGAAATTGTGGAAAGAATGGATAATAAAGGAATGAGTCATGATAATATACTGGGAATTTGGATAGTTACTCATGTGAAACTTTAAGAATTAAAACTCTATGTGCATTGATAAGCTATGTTCATTTTTATGTTTATGCAAAAAAAATTATAAATAAGGGGACAAAATTACCCCAATGCCAAGTTAAGAATTCAAAAGATCAATGCATGTATGATAAAATCAAAATAAAAAGGTTGATACATGAGTATGGATGTGAAAGAGATTTCTGGGTAGCTAGGTGTGAATTTTAGAAGTTATATAGAATATATATAGGTTATGTTAAAGCTTGGGTTAATTAAAGATTCAATTTATAAGCTTACTTAGCCATATATATCCTTACCTTTACCTTGGCCCCATTACAACCCTGAAAAGACCTCATGATAATTGCATTGGTATATTAAATGTTGTTGATTGGTTAAGAGAAGAACAAAAATTAGAGAACATGATTAGAGAAGGATAGAGTGATGACCCTATACACTAGAGAGATTAGAGTGTACATACATTATCAGTGAGGGTTCCATGCTTGAATTTCTATGTTCCCTGCTTTCATGAGCTATCTTGCATTTTTGTCTGTTCTTACTGTATAAGAATTGAGTTAGTGGAATTTGATTTGTAATTATTTTGAAGATCTTATTCACTTTTGATCAAGTGGACAAAAGTCATATAGTTGCATTCATATATATAGATTGCGTTGCATTTTATAGGTTTTACATGTTCTTACTCATTTATTTCATCTCCTTCAACGAAGCATGAGGACATGCTAATGTTTAAGTGTGGGGAGGTTGATAAACCACTATTTTATGGTTTATTTTGTGTTTAATTGTGTGGTTTTATCATGATCTTTGCCCACTTATTCATTAAATTAGCATGCATTTACATTCCCTTCCTAAAATTATTGCATGATTGAAAACTGCTTTCTAGAGACTTTTTAATTACGTATTTTATTTCTCCTTCATCCCATTTGATGCTGTGATCTATATGTTAAGTGTTTCAGGCTTTATAGGGCATGAATGAGTTGGAGATTGGAAAGAAAGCTTGCAAAAATGGAAGGAACACAAGAAATTGAGGAGTTGACCAGTGAGAAGCGACGCGGCCGAATGGATGACGCGACCGTGCGGCATGGAATAGCATGAGTGATGCGGTCGCATGGATGACGCGACCGCGTGGCAAAGCAGAACGCCGAATGACGCGTCCGCATGAGCGACGCGATCGCGTGACATGCGCGATCTGCATAATCTACAAAATCACTGGGGGTGATTTCGGGCCCCATTTTGACCCAGTTTTCGGCCCAGAAAAGCATACTAGAGCCAGAGAACATGCAAAAACCAGAGAGAACATTCATTCCGCATAGTTTTAGTTTTTAGATCTAGTTTTACTCCTCCTCTAGGTTTTCTTCTCTCTACACATTCATAGTTTTTTTAGGATTTGTTATGTTCATTGTTTTGCATTGGGATATTGAGAAGAGTTATTGCCTCATCAAGACTTCGACATTCTAGTTCGTTCTCTTCACTTGTCTTTTACTCTTCCATGTTCCTTAATTTACTTAATTTTACTATTGGATTATTTTAGTATTTATTAATACAAGAATTACTTTTATTTTTAATTAATCCTTGATCATTATTTATCATGTCTTTCTTTAATTCCTTTTCTTACGTTATGAATTTTACATTTACAATGAGCGAGTAGTCCCCTAACTTGATGGGGAGTCGATGAAAGGAATCCTTGAGTTGGAATGCTCAAGAGAAAGATTGTGATTGGGTTTATTGTTAGATTGCTCTCTAGTCACTAACACCAATCCTCCCAAGAGTGGATTGGAACCTGTGGATAGAACAGCATTCCAACTTGTTTGACTTTCCCTTACTTAGTAAGGGACAACTAAACACAATAAATCTCAATTGGCAATTAATCTTGAGAGTACTGTAGCAAGAATAGGGCTTCCATCTAATCAACTCCCAGTCAAGGCTTTTATTTAAATTACTTAATTTCCCCAATTTCATTCCCTGTTTACCCAACTCAACTTCTTTTGAAAACACCTGATTAATAAAATAGCACACTTTCCTGTAACTCGTTGGGAGACGACCTGGATCCATACTCCCAGTATTTTAATTTTAATTTTGTGACACCCTTCTAAATTGATAAAGCGGATTTCTGGTTGGTTGAGAACTATACTTGCAACGCATATTTTATAATCATTCTTAATTAGCCAATTTCCGCCCACGTCAATGCCCCTCTGAAATGTTTTCAGAATGGGTGCAGTTAGACATCTTCTATTATGGGCTTACAGAGAAAGCTCAAATTTCTCTAGATCACTCAGCTGGTGGATCTATACACATGAGAAAGATAATTGAAGAGGCTCAAGAGCTTATTGATACAGTTGCCAAAAATCAGCATCTGTACCTAAGCAGTGAATCTTCCATGAAAGAAGAGGCTAAAATAGTAACTGCTGAAATCAGTTTTGCAGAACAAAGTACTGAATTCAATCAGCAATCAGACTTTCTAACAAAACAGCTGGCCGAATTTAAGGAGATACTATAACACAAAAGAATAGCTAATCTGAATATGAAAGTACAGTTGAAGCAAACAGAACAGCAGTTATCAAAACAAATAACAGAAGAGTGCCAAGCAATTCAATTAAGAAGTGGGAAAACATTAAATACCTCACTTCAAGGCAGCAGGAAGCCAAGAAATGAACAACCTGCTATCCAAAATCCCTTTGAGGACAGTAAGAGCACAGAGAGGAATAACTCTGGCATTCAAACGCCAGAAACAGGCAAGGACTTGGTGTCTAACGCCCAATGGAAGCTCAGTTCTGGCGTTCAAACACCAGGAACAAGTAAGGAGTTGGCGTCCAACACCACTCCAGCTTCTAACCCTGGCATTCAAATGCCAGTGAGGGATCAGACACACACAAGTGCTGATAACAACCCCTCTAAAAAGGCTTCTCCAACCACCTCTGTAGGAAATAAACCTGCAGCAACTAAGGTTGAGGAATATAAAGCCAGGATACCTTATCCTCAAAAACTCCGCCAAGAGGAGCGGGATAAGCAATTTGCTCGCTTTGCAGATTATCTCAGGAATCTTGAAATAAAGATTCCGTTTGCAGAGGCACTTGAGCAAATACCTTCTTATGCCAAGTTCATGAAGGAGATCTTGAGTCATAAGAAGGATTGGAGAGAAACTGAAAGAGTTCTCCTCACTGAAGAATGCAGTGCAGTCATTCTGAAAAGCTTTCCAGAAAAGCTTAAAGATCTCGGAAGCTTTCTAATACCATGCATATTAGAGGGTAATTGCACCAAGACAGCTTTATGTGATCTTGGGGCAAGCATCAACCTAATACCTGCATCCACTATCAGAAAGCTTGGTTTAACTGAAGAAGTTAAACCAACCCGGATATGTCTCCAACTTGTTGATGGCTCCATTAAATACCCATCAGGCGTGATTGAGGACATGATTGTCAGGGTTGGGTCATTCGCCTTTCCCACTGACTTTGTAGTTCTGGAAATAGAGGAGCACAAAAGTGCAACTCTCATTCTAGGAAGACCTTTCCTAGCAACTGGACGAACTCTCACTGATGTCCAAAAGGGGGAAGTAACCCTGAGAGTCAATGAGGATGAGTTTAAGTTGAATGCTGTCAAAGCTATGCAGCATCCAGACACACCAAAAGACTGCATGAAAGTTGATCTCATTGACTCTTTGGTAGAGGAGGTCAACATGGCTGAGAGTCCCGAATCAGAGTTGGAAGACATCTTTAAAGATGTTCAGCCTGATTTGGAGGGTTCAGAGGAATTGAAAGAGCCTCTGAGACTTCCTCAGGAAGAGGAGAAACCTCCTAAACCCGAGCTCAAGCCATTACCACCATCCTTGAAATATGCATTTCTGGGAGAAGGTGACACTTTTCCAGTGATCATAAGCTCTACTTTAAATCCACTGGAAGAGGAAGCACTAATTCAAGTGCTAAGGACACGTAAGACAGCTCTTGGGTGGTCCATAAGTGACCTTAAGGGCATAAGCCCAGCTAGATGCATGCACAAAATCCTATTGGAGGATGATGCTAAGCCAGTGGTTCAACCACAGAGGCGGCTAAATCCAGCAATGAAGGAAGCGGTGCAGAAAGAGGTCACCAAATTACTAGAGGCTGGGATTATTTATCCTATTTCTGATAGCCCTTGGGTGAGTCCTGTTCAAGTTGTTCCCAAGAAGGGAGGCATGACAGTTGTTTATAATGAAAAAAATGAACTGGTTCCTACAAGAACAGTTACAGGGTGGCGCATGTGTATTGACTACAGAAGGCTCAACACAGCCACCAGAAAGGATCATTTTTCTTTACCATTCATAGACCAGATGCTAGAGAGACTAGCAGATCATGAATATTACTGCTTTTTGGATGGCTATTCAGGTTACAACCAAATTGCAGTAGATCCTCAGGACCAAGAGAAAACAACATTCACATGTCCTTCTGGAGTATTTGCTTACAGAAGAATGCCTTTTGGTCTGTGTAATGCACTTGCAACCTTTCAGAGGTGTATGCTCTCTATCTTCACTGATATGGTAGAGAAATTTCTAGAAGTCTTCATGGATGACTTTTCAGTATTTGGAGACTCATTCAGCTCCTGCCTTAACCATTTAGCACTTGTTCTGAAAAGATGCCAAGAGACCAACCTAGTTTTAAACTAGGAAAGATGTCACTTTATGGTGACTGAAGGAATTGTCCTTGGGCATAAAATTTGAAACAAGGGGATAGAGGTGGATCAAGCTAAAGTGGAAGTAATTGAAAAATTACCACCACCTGCTAATGTTAAGGCAATAAGAAGCTTTCTGGGGCATGCAGGATTCTACAGGAGGTTTATAAAGGATTTTTCAAAAATTGCAAAAGCCCTGAGCAATCTGCTAGCTGCTGACATGCCATTTGTGTTTGACACAGAGTGTCTGCAAGTGTTTGAGACTCTGAAAGCTAAGCTGGTCACAGCACCAGTTATTTCTACACCAGACTGGACATTACCATTTGAACTAATGTGTGATGCCAGTGACCATGCCATTGGTGCAGTACTGGGACAGAGGCATGACAAGCTTCTGCATGTCATTTATTATGCTAGCCGTGTTTTAAATGATGCCCAGAAAAATTACACAACCACAGAAAAAGAATTGCTTGCAGTGGTTTATGCCATTGACAAGTTTAGATCATACTTAGTAGGATCAAAAGTGATTGTGTGCACTGACCATGCTGCTCTTAAATATCTACTCACCAAGCAGGATTCAAAACCCAGGCTCATAAGATGGGTGTTGCTTCTGCAAGAGTTTGATATAGAAATAAGAGACAGAAAAGGGACAGAGAACCAAGTGGCTGATCATCTGTCCCGAATAGAACCAGTAGAAGGGGTGTTTCCCCCCTCTATTGAGATCTCTAAGACCTTTCCGGATGAGCATTTGTTTTCCATTCAGGAAACACCATGGTTTGCAGATATTGCAAACTATAAAGCTGCAAGGTTCATACCCAAGGAGTACAGCAGGCAACAAAAGAAAAAATTAATTACTGATGCAAAGTACTACTTGTGGAATGAACCCTATCTCTTTAAGAGATGTGCAGACGGAATAATCCGAAGGTGTGTGCCTAGAGAAGAAGCACAGAAGATCTTATGACATTGCCATGGGTCACAATACGGAGGCCATTTCGGAGGTGAGCGAACAGCCACCAAGGTCCTCCAATGTGGCTTCTACTGGCCTACCCTCTATAGAGATTCCCGAGAGTTTGTACGTAACTGTGACAGTTGCCAAAGAGCTGGTAATCTGCCTCATGGTTACGCCATGCCTCAATAAGGAATCTTGGAGATTGAGTTGTTTGATGTATGGGGTATTGACTTCATAGGGCCTTTCCCACCATCATACTCAAACACTTATATTCTGGTTGCAGTCAACTATGTATCCAAATGGGTAGACGCCATTGCCACACCCACTAATGATACTAAGACAGTGCTGAAGTTCCTCCAGAAACATATCTTCAGCAGGTTTGGTGTCCCTAGAGCACTAATTAGTGATGGGGGCACTCACTTCTGTAACAAACAACTTTACTCTGCTATGGTCCGATATGGAATTAGTCACAAGGTGGCAACTCCATATCATCCACAGACAAACGGACAAGCTGAAGTCTCTAATAGAGAACTAAAAAGAATCATGGAACGGACTGTAAGTACCCGTAGAAAGGATTGGGCGAGAAGCTTGGATGATGCTCTGTGGGCTTACAGAACAGCATTCAAGACTCCTATAGGGACCTCTCCATACCAGCTTGTGTATGGTAAGGCCTATCATCTGCCCGTGGAACTGGAACATAAGGCCTACTGGGTAACCAGATTCCTAAACTTTGATGCTAAATTAGCTGGAAAAAAAGATTGCTCCAGCTGAATGAGCTAGAAGAATTCAGACTCACTACTTTCGAAAATGCCAAGGTTTACAAAGAGAAAGCAAAAAGATGGCATGATAGAAAGCTGTCATCTAGAGTCTTTGAACCAGGACAAAAAGTTCTGTTGCTTAACTCTAGGCTCAGGCTATTCCCCGAAAAACTGAAATCCCGGTGGAGGGGACCATATGTGATTAAAAGTGTGTCACCATATGGCTCTGTGGAGCTTCAAGACATTGTTCTGATAAGAAGTTCATTGTTAATGGATAGAGAATCAAGCATTATCTTGAAGGCAATATTGAGCAAGAGTGCTCAAGGCTGAGGCTAGATTAAAAGCTCAGCAAGGTCCAGCTAAAGACAATAAAGAAGCACTTGTTGGGAGGAAACTGGTGCACGAAATTGTGATCATCAACAATGGCGCCAAAGGACTTGGAGCTCTTAAACGTGAGTCACACTTTGTCACAATTTCGCACAACTAACCAGCAAGTGCACCGGGTCGTCCAAGTAATAAACCTTATGTGAGTAAGGGTCGATCCCACGGAGACTGTCGGCTTGAAGCAAGCTATGGTCACCTTGTAAATCTCAGTCAGGCGAATTCTGATGGTGATGGAGAATTGATAATTAAAAGATAAATAAAACATAAAATAGAATAAAGATAGGGATACTTATGTAATTCTCTGGTTGGAATTTCAGATAAGCGTATGAAGATGCTTTGTTCCCCCTGAACCTCTACTTTCCTATTGCCTTCTTCCAATCATTCATACTCCTTTCCATGGCAAGCTTTATGTTGGGCATCACCGTTGTCAATGGCTACATCCCGTCCTCTCAGTGAAAATGGTCCTGATGCTCTGTCACAACATCGGCTAATCAGCTGTCGGTTCTCGATCATGTCGGAATAGGATCCATTGATCCTTTTGCGTCTGTCACACGCCCCACAATCGCGAGTTTGAAGCTCGTCACAGTCATCCCTTCCCAGATCCTACTCGGAATACCACAGACAAGGTTTAGACTTTCCGGATCTCAAGAATGGCCGCCAATAATTCCAGCCTATACCACGAAGGTTCCAATCTTAGATTAGAAACCCAAGAGATACGCATTCAAGCCATTGCTAGTAGAACAGAGGTGGTTGTCAGGCACATGTTCATAGGTGAGAATGATGATGAGTGTCACGGATCATCACATTCATCAAGTCGAAGAACAAATGAATATCTTGCTGAAGAAATAGACTTGAGTTGAATAGAAAAACAATAGTACTTGTATTAATTCATGAAGAATAGCAGAGCTCCACACCTTAATCTATGGTGTGTAGAAACTCCACCGTTGAAAATACATAAGAACAAAAGGTCTAGGCATGGCCGAATGGCCAGCCTACCAAACGTGATCAAAGGATCAAAAGATAATCCAAAGATGAAAATACAATAGTATAAGGGCCTATTTATAGAGAACTAGTAGCCTAGGGTTTACAGAAATCAGTAATTAATGCAGAAATCTTCTTCCGGGCCCACTTGGTGTGTGCTTGGGCTGAGCATTGAAGCTTCCATGTGTAGAGACTTTTTTTGGAGTTAAACGCCATCTTTTGTGCCAGTTTGGGCGTTTAACTCCAGCTTTTGTGCCAGTTTTGGAGTTAAACGCCAGAATTCTTAAGCTGACTTGGAACGCCTGTTTGGACCATCAAATCTCGGGAAAAGTATGGACTATTATATATTTCTGGAAAGCCCAGGATGTCTACTTTCCAACGCAATTGAGAGCGCGCCAATTAGGTCTCTGTAGCTCCAGAAAATCCACTTTGAGTGCAGGGAGGTCAGAATCCAACAGCATCTGCAGTCCTTTTTCAGCCTCTGAATCAGATTTTTGCTCAGATCCCTCAATTTCAGCCAGAAAGTATCTGAAATCACAGAAAAACACACAAACTCATAGTAAAGTCTAGAAATATGATTTTTAAATAAAAACTAATAAAAATATAATAAAAACTAATTAAAATATACTAAAAACATACTAAAAACAATGCCAAAAAGCGTATAAATTATCCGCTCATCACAACCCAAGCTTAAATTGTTGCTTGTCCCCAAGCAACTGAAAATCAAATAGGACAAAAAGAAGAGAATATACAATGAATTCCAAAAGCATCTATGAAGATCAGTATTAATTAGATGAGCGGGGCTTTTGGCTTTTTGCTTCTGAACAGTTTTGGCATCTCACTTTATCCCTTGAAGTTCAGAATGATTGGCATCTATAGGAACTCAGAATACAGATAGTGTTATTGATTCTCCTAGTTAAGTATGTTGATTTTTGAACACAGCTACTTTATGAGTCTTGGCCGTGGCCCTAAGCACTTTGTTTTCCAGTATTACCACCGGATACATAAATGCCACAGACACATAACTGGGTGAACCTTTTCAGATTGTGACTCAGCTTTGCTAGAGTCCTCAATTAGAGGTGTCCAGAGTTCTTAAGCACACTCTTCTTTTTTCTTTGGACCTCGACTTTAACCGCTTAGTCTCAAGTTTTCACTTGACACCTTCACGCCACAAGCACATGGTTAGGGACAGCTTGGTTTAGCCGCTTAGGCCAGGATTTTATTCCTGTGGGCCCTCCTATCCACTGATGCTCAAAGCCTTGGATCCTTTTTATCACCCTTGCCTTTTGGTTTAAAGGGGTATTGGCTTTTTCTGCTTGGTTTTCTTTTTCTTTCTTTTTTCTTTTCTCTCTTTTTTTTTTGCCCCTTTTTTTTTCTGCAAGCTTTTCACTGCTTTTTCTTGCTTCAAGAATCAATTTTATGATTTTTCAGATCATCAGATAACATTTCTCCTTTTCCCATCATTCTTTCAAGAGCCAACAATTTTAACATTCATAAACAATCAAATTCAAAAATATGCAATGTTCAAGCATTCATTCAGAAAAACAATAATATTGCCACCACATCAAAATAATTAAACTGTTTTAAAATTTGAAATTCATGCACTTCTTTTTCTTTTTCAATTAAAAACATTTTTTTCATTTAAGAAAGGTGATGGATTCATTTTCATAGCTTTAAGGCATAGACACTTAGACACTAGTGATCATAAAGACACAAACATAAATAAACATAAAGCATAAGAATTCGAAAAATAGAAAATAAAGAACAAGGAAATTAAAGAACGGGTCCACCTTAGTGATGGCGGCTTGTTCTTCCTCTTGAAGATCTTATGGAGTGCTTGAGCTCCTCAATGTATCTTCCTTTCCTTTATTGCTCCTCTCTCATGGTTCTTTGGTCTTCTCTTATTTCATGGAGGAGGATGGAATGCTCTTGGTGCTCCACCCTTAGTTGTCCCATGTTGGAACTTAATTCTCCTAGGGAGGTGTTGATTTGCTCCCAATAGTTTTGTGGAGAAAAATGCATCCCTTGAGGCATCTCAGGGATTTCTTGATGAGGAGTTTCCTCATGCTCTTGTCCATGAGTGGGATTTCTTGTTTGCTCCATCCTTTTCTTAGTGATGGGCTTGTCCTCATCAATGCGAATGTCTCCCTCTATGTCAATTCCAACTGAATTGCAAAGGTGACAAATGAGATGAGGGAAGGCTAACCTTGCCAAAGGAGAGGACTTGTCCGCCACCTTGTAGAGTTCTTGGGATATAACCTCATGAACTTCCACTTCCTCTCCAATCATGATGCTATGTATCATGATAGCCCGGTTTATAGTAGTTTCGGACCGGTTGCTAGTGGGAATGATTGAGCATTGGATGAACTCCAACCATCCCCTAACCACATGCTTGAGGTCATGCCTTCTTAGTTGAACTGGCTTCCCTCTTGATTCTCTCTTCCATTGAGCGCCCTCTTCACATATGTCCATGAGGACTTGGTCCAACCTTTGATCAAAGTTGACCCTTCTAGTGTAGGGGTGTGCATCTCCTTGCATCATGGGCAAGTTGAATGCCAACCTTACATTTTCTGGATTAAAATCCAAGTATTTCCCTCGGACCATTGTAAGCCAATTCTTAGGGTCCGAGTTCACACTTTGATCATGGTTCTTGGTGATCCATGCATTGGCATAGAACTCTTGAACCATTAAAATTCTGACTTGTTGAATGGGGTTGGTGAGAACTTCCCAACCTCTTCTTCGGATCTCATGTCGGATCTCTGGATATTCGCCCTTTTTGAGCTTAAAAGGGACCTCAGGGATCACCTTCTTCTTGGCCACAACTTCATAGAAGTGGTATTGATGCACCCTTGAGAGGAATCTCTCCATCTCCCATGACTCGGAGGTAGAAGCTTTTGCCTTCCCTTTCCTCTTTCTAGGGGTTTCTCCGGCCTTTGGTGCCATAAATGGTTATGGGAAAACAAAAAAAAAGCTTTAGCTTTTACCACACCAAACTTAGAAGGTTGCTCGTCCTCGAGCAAAAGAAGAAAGAAGAGAGTAGAAGAAGAAGAAATAGAGGAGATGGAGTGGGCATTGTGTTTCGGCCAAGGGGGAGAAGCGATATTTAGGTTGTGTGAAAATGAAGGAGTGAAGATGGGTTTATATAGGAGTGAGAGGGGTGTCTAAGGTTTGGCTATAGAGGGTGGGTTTGGGAGGGAAAGTGGTTTGAGTTTGGATGGTGAGGTAAGTGGGGTTTTATGAAGGATAGATGTGAGTGGTGAAGAGAATGGTGGGATTTGATAGGTGAGGGGATTTTGGGGAAGAGGTATTGAGATGATTGGTGAATGGGTAAAGAAGAGAGAGAGTGGTGGGGTAGGTAGGGATCCTGTAGGGTCCACAGATCCTGAGGTGTCAAGTATATCTCATCCCTGCACCGAGTGGCGTGCAAAACGCCCCTTTCTGCCAATCCTGGCGTTAAACGCCAGGCTGCTGCCCATTTCTGGCGTTTAACGCCAGCTTCTCACCATTCCTGGCGTTAAATGCCAGTCTGGTGCCTTTTTCTGGTGTTAAACGCCCAGAATGGTGCCAGACTGGGCGTTTAACGCCCATTCTGCTACCTTTACTGGCGTTTAAACGCCAATAACTGTCTCCTCCAGGGTGTTCTATTTTTCATTCTATTTTTCACTTTGTTTTTACTTTTTCAATTGTTTTTTTGTGACTTCACATGATCATCAACCTACAGAAAATATAAAATAACAATAGAAAATAGAAAATTATCATAGAATAGTAACGATTAGATTGCCTCCCAACAAGCGCTTCTTTAATGTCAATAGCTTGACAGTGGGCTCTCATGGAGCCTCACAGATGTTCAGAGCAATGTTGGAACCTCCCAACACCAAACTTTGAGTTTGAATGTGGGGGTTCAACACCAAACTTAGAGTTTGGTTGTGGCCTCCCAACACCAAACTTAGAGTTTAACTGTGGGGGCTTTGTTTGACTCTGTATTGAGAGAAGCTCTTCATGCTTCCACTCGATGGTTACAGAGGGATATCCTTGAGTTTTAAACACAAGGGAGTCTTCATTCACTTGAATGATCAATTTTCCTCTCTCAACATCAATCACAGCCTTTACTGTGGCTAGGAAGGGTCTGCCAAGGATGATGGATTCATCCATACACTTCCCAGTTTCTAGGATTATGAAATCAGCAGGGATGTAATGGTCTTCAACCTTTACCAAGACATCCTCTACAAGTCCATAAGCCTGTTTCTTTGAATTGTCTGCCATCTCTAGTGAGATTCTTGTAGCTTGTACCTCAATGATCCCTAGCTTCTTCATTACAGAGAGAGGCATGAGGTTTATGCTTGATCCTAGGTCACACAGAGCCTTCTCAAAGGTCATGGTGCCTATGGTACAAGGTATTGAGAACTTTCTAGGATCTTGTCTCTTCAGAGGTAATCTCTGCCTAGTCAAGTCATTCAGTTCTTTGATGAGCAATGGAGGTTTATCCTCCCAAGTCTCATTACCAAACAACTTGGCATTTAGCTTCATGATTGCTCCAAGGTACTTAGCAACTTGCTCTTCAATAATATCTTCATCCTCTTCAGAGGAAGAATACTCATCAGAGCTCATGAATGGCAGAAGTAGATTCAATGGAATCTCTATGGTCTCAGTCTGAGCCTCACACTCCCATGGTTCCTCATTAGGGAACTCCTTGGAGGTCAGTGGATGTCCATTGAGGTCTTCCTCAGTGGAGATTACTGCCTCTTCCTCCTCTCCAGGTTCGGCCATGTGAGACGTGTTTATGGCCTTGCACTCTCTCTTTGGATTCTCTTCTGTATTGCTTGGGAGAGTACTAGGAGGGAGTTCAGTAATTTTCTTACTCAGCTGACCCACTTGTGCCTCCAAATTTCTAATGGAGGACCTTGTTTCAGTCATAAAACTTTGAGTGGTTTTGATTAGATCAGAGATAATGGTTGCTAAGTCAGAGTGGCTTTGCTTAGAATTCTCTGTCTGTTGCTGAGAAGATGATGGAAAAGGCTTGCTATTGCTAAACCTATTTCTTCCACCATTATTGTTGTTGAAACCTTGTTGAGGTCTCTGTTGATCCTTCCATGAGAGATTTGGATGATTTCTCCATGAAGGATTATAGGTGTTTCCATAGGATTCTCCCATGTAATTCACCTCTTCCATTGCTGGGTTCTCAGGATCATAAGTTTCTTCTTCAGAGGAAGCATCTTTAGTACTGCCTGTTGCTGCTTGCATTTCAGACAGACTCTGAGAAATCATATTGACTTGTTGGGTCAATATTTTATTCTGAGCTAATATGGCATTCAGAGTATCAATCTCAAGAACTCCCTTCTTTTGAGTTGTCCCATTATGCACAGGATTCCTTTCAGAGGTGTATATGAATTGGTTATTTGTAACCATTTCAATGAGCTCTTGAGCTTCTGCAGGCGTCTTCTTCAAATGAAGAGATCCTCTAGCAAAGCTATCCAATGACATCTTGGATAGTTCAGACAGACCATCATAGAAAATTCCTATGATGCTCCATTCAGAAAGCATGTCAGAAGGGCACCTTCTGATCAATTGCTTGTATCATTCCCAAGCCTCATAGAGGGAACTTCCACTCTAAGATTGCTCAATTTTTGAGGTGGAAAGAACTTTGCCAAGAAGGCATTAACTAGCTTTTCCCAAGGGTTCAGGCTTTCTTTAGGTTGTGAATCCAACCATGTCCTAGCTCTGTCTCTTACAGCAAAAGGAAAAAGCATAAGTCTGTAGACTTCAGGGTCAATCCCATTCGTCTTGACAGTGTCACAAATTTGCAAGAATTTAGCTAAGAACTGATGAGGATCTTCCAATAGAAGTCCATGAAACTTGCAATTCTGTTGCATTAGAGAAACTAATTGAGGCTTAAGCTCAAAGTAGTTTGCTCCAATGGCAGGGATTGAGATACTTCTCCCATAGAAGTCGGGAGTAGGTGCAGTAAAGTCACCAAGCACCTTCCTTGCATTGTTGGCATTGTTGTTTTCAGCTGCCATGGTTTCTTCTTCTTTGAAAAGCTCTGTTAGGCCCCCTAGAGAGAGTTGTGCTTTAGCTTCTCTTAGTTTTCTCTTCAAGGTCATTTCAGGTTCAGGGTCAGCTTGAACAAGTATGCCTTTATCTTTGCTTCTGCTTATATAAAAGAGAAGAGAACAAGAAAGTACGGAATCCTCTATGTCACAGTATAGAGATTCCTTGAAGTGTCAGAAGAAAAGAAGAATAGAAGGAGAGGATAGAGATGAGAGAATTCGAACTTACTAAAGAATTAGGCTTCGAATTGCACCTTGAGGAGGAGTGTTAGTCCCTTAAATAGAAGGATGTGAGAAGAGGGGAAGAATTTTTGAAAATTAATTAAAAGATTTTGAAATAATTAAAAGAAATTTTTGAAAATTTGATTGATGATTTTCGAAAACTAAGATTAGGAAAGAAATTAAGTGACTTTGAAAAAGATTTTAAAATTAGAAATTAAAAAGATATGATTGAAAATTAATTTTGAAAAAGATGTGATTGAAAAGATATGATTGAGAAGATATGATTGAAAATCAAACTAAAAAGAGAAAGTTTTTAAAATTAAAGTTGATTACTTGACTAACAAGAAATTAGAAGATATGATTCTAGAAATAAAACTTTTGATCCTTTCTTAATAGGCAAATAACAACTAGAAAATTTGAAGTTAATCTTGAATTGAGGCAAGGTTTTTTGAAAATAGTAAAAATAAATATAAAATAGAAAGAAATTGATTTTTGAAAGAGATATGATTGAAAAGATATGATTTGAAAAAGATTTGATTTTGAAAAATTATGAAAACTTGAAAAAAATGTGAATTAAAAACAAAATCTTCCCTCTAGTGTCATCCTGGCGTTAAAAGCCTAGAATGGCATCCATTCTGGCGTTTAACGCCCAAATCTCTACCTTTTTTGGGCGTTAAACACCCAGCCAGGTACCCTGACTAGCGTTTAAACGCCAGTTTTCCTTCTTCACTGGGCGTTTTGAACGCCCAGCTTTTTCTGTTTGATTCCTCTGCTGAATGTTCTGATTCTTCAATTCTCTATATTATTGACTTGAAAAGACATAGTTCTTAAAAAATATTTTTGAATTTTTGATGATGGGAATCAATAAAAATGCAACTAAGATCAAATAAACAATGTATGCAAGACACCAAACTTAAAAGTTTCTATACTAAGGACTATAACAATGTAAAAATGCATGTAGGAAACAACAAAACATACAAAACAAGAGAATTTGAAGATCAGAGCAATGAAATCATCAAGAACAACTTGAAGATCAATGAAGAACAATATGTATAAATTTTCGAAATTTAGAAGGATAAAGACATGCAATTGATACCAAACTTAAAATTAGACAATAGACTCAAACAAGAAACATAAAATATTTTTGGTTTTTATGGTTTTATAAATTTTTTTGTGATTTTCGAAACTTATATGGAAAAGAAAATAAAGGGGATCAAAACTTTTAATAAGAATTCTAGGAATCATGCAATGTTAGTCTAAAACTTCAGTCTAAAAAGGATTAGACATGTTTGGCCAAGCTTTAGCAGGACATTACATTCAATAGCTAAATTGATGAGAATCAATCAGCTTTTGTGATGGTGAGAACATCACCTTGAAACTCTGGAATTCATTCTTAAAAATTTTGAAGAAAAGATACCTAATCTAAGCAACAAGATGAACCGTCAGTTGTCCAAACTCGAACAATCCCCGGCAACGGCGCCAAAAAATTGGTGCACAAAATTGTGATCATCAACAATGGCGCCAAAGGACTTGGAGCTCTTAAACGTGAATCACACTTTGTCACAATTCTGCACAACTAACCAGCAAGTGCACTGGGTTTTCCAAGTAATAAACCTTACGTGAGTAAGGGTCGATCCCACGGAGACTGTCGGCTTGAAGCAAGCTATGGTCACCTTGTAAATCTCAGTCAGGAGAATTCAGATGGTGATGGAGAATTGATAATTAAAAGATAAATAAAACATAAAATAGAATAAAGATAGAGATACTTATGTAATTCTTTGGTTGGAATTTCAGATAAGCGTATGAAGATGCTTTGTTCCCCCTGAACCTCTGCTTTCCTATTGCCTTCTTCCAATCATTCATACTTCTTTCCATGGCAAGCTTTATTTTGGGCATCACCATTATCAATGGCTACATCCCGTCTTCTCAGTGAAAATGGTCCTGATGCTCTGTCACAACATCGGCTAATCAGCTGTCGGTTCTCGATCTTGTTGGAATAGGATCCATTGATCCTTTTGCGTTTGTCACACGCTCCACAATCGCGAGTTTGAAGCTCGTCACAGTCATCCCTTCCCAGATCCTACTCAGAATACCACAGACAAGGTTTAGACGTTTCGGATCTCAGGAATGGCCGCCAATAATTCCAGCCTATGCCACGAAGGTTCCAATCTTAGATTAGAAACCCAAGAGATACGCATTCAAGCCATTGCTAGTAGAACAGAGGTGGTTGTTAGGCACATGTTCAAAGGTGAGAATGATGATGAGTGTCACAGATCATCACATTCATCAAGTTGAAGAACGAATGAATGTCTTGGAGAAGAAATAGACTTGAGTTGAATAGAAAAACAATTGTACTTATATTAATTCATGAAGAACAGCAGAGCTCCACACCTTAATCTATGGTGTGTAGAAACTCCACCGTTGAAAATACATAAGAACAAAAGGTCTAGACATGGCCGAATGGCCAGCCTCCCAAACGTGATCAAAGCATCAAAAGATAATCCAAAAATGAAAATACAATAGTATAAGGTCCTATTTATAGAGAACTAGTAGCCTAGGATTTACAGAAATCAGTAATTAATGCAGAAATCTTCTTCCGGGCCCACTTGGTGTGTGCTTGGGCTGAGCATTGAAGCTTCCATGTGTATAGACTTTTCTTGGAGTTAAATGCCAGCTTTTATGCCAGTTTGGGCGTTTAACTCCAGCTTTTGTGCCAGTTTTGGAGTTAAACGCTAGAATTCTTGAGCTGACTTGGAACGCCTGTTTGGGCCATCAAATCTCGGGCAAAGTTTGGACTATTAAATATTGCCAGAAAGCGCAGGATGTCTACTTTCCAACGCAATTGAGAGCGCGCCAAACGGGCTTCTGTAGCTCCAGAAAATCCACTTTGAGTGCAGGGAGGTCAGAATCCAATAGCATCTGCAGTCCTTTTTCAGCCTCTGAATTAGATTTTTGCTCAGGTCCCTCAATTTCAGCCAGAAAATACCTGAAATCACAGAAAAACACACAAACTCATAGTAAAGTCCAGAAATATGATTTTTAAATAAAAACTAATAAAAATATAATAAAAACTAATTAAAAAAATACTAAAAACATACTAAAAACAATGCCAAAAAGCGTATAAATTATCCGCTCATCAGCAACCCAATGTTATTTAACTATATCTATTTAGTTTCCATTGCTATTTTATGTTTTCTATAGGTTGATGATCATGTGAAGTCACAAAAACTACTGAAAAATAAAAAACAGAATGAAAAACAGCATTAAAAATAGCACACCCTGGAGGAAGATTATTTTGGCATTTAAACGCCAGAAACAAGCACCAAGCTGGCATTTAACGCCAGAAACAAGCATCAACCTGGTGTTAAACGCCAGAAACAGGCTACGTTTGGGCATTTAACACCAAAAACAGGCAGCAATCTGGCGTTAAACGCCAGGATTACACTGCAGGGGCGTTTATACGCCTAATAGGAGCAGGGATGATACATCCTTGACCCCTCTAGATTTGTGGACCCCACAGGATCCCCACAGGATCTGTGGACCCCACAGGATCTCCACCTACCTCACCATTCAAATTCAAACCATTCCCTTCCCAAACCCACCCATTCACACACCTCCATCTCCTCCATCTTCTCCACTTCTTTCTTCTTTTGCTCGAGGACGAACAAACCTTTTAAGTTTGGTGTGGTAAAAGCATTGCTTTTTGTTTTTCCATAATTCAATGATAGAGCAATTGACTGCAGATCAAAGAGCTATGAGGAAAGAGCAACAAAGGCAAGGAAGAGACATAGAGGAGCTCAAGAGCACCATTGGTTCTTCAAGAAGAGGAAGACGCCATCCTAATTAAGGTGGACCCATTCCTTAATCTCCTTGTTCTTATTTTCCTGTTTTTCGTTTACTATGCTTCATGTTTAATTATGTTTGTGTCTTTACTATATGATCACTAGTATCTAAGTGTCTATGTTTTAAAGATATGAATGTCCTATGAATCCATCACCTTTCTTAAATGAAAATTGTTTTCTGAAAAAGAAAAAGAAGTACATGAATTTTGAATTTTAAAATAGTTTAATTATTTTTGATGTGGTGGCAATGCTTTTTGTGTTCTGAATGAATGCTTGAACAGTGCATATGTCTTTTGAATTTGTTGTTTATGAATGTTAAAATTGTTGGGTCTTGAAAGAATGATGAAAAAGGAGAAATGTTATTTGATAGTCTGAAAAATCATAAAAATGATTATTGAAGCAAGAAAAAGCAGTGAAGAACAAAGCTTGCAAAAAAAAAAAAAAAAAAAAGAGAGCAAGAAAAAGAAAAAGCAAGCAGAAAAAGCCAAAAGCTATTTAAACCAAAAGGCAAGAGCAAAAAGCCAATAGCCCTTAAAACCAAAAGGCAAGGTAACAAAAAGGATCCAAGGCTTTGAGCATCAGTGGATAGGAGGGCCTTAATGAATAAAATCCTGGCCTAAGCGGCTAAACCAAGCTGTCCCTAACCATGTGCTTGTGGCGTGAAGGTGTCAAGTGAAAACTTGAGACTGAGCGGTTAAAGTTGAGGTCCAAAGCAAAAATAGAGTGTGCTTAAGAACCCTGGACACCTCTAATTGGGGACTTTAGCAAAGCTGAGTCACAATCTGAAAAAGGTTCACCCAGTTATATGTCTGTGGCATGTATGTATCCGGTTGTAATACTGGAAAATAGAGTGCTTAGGGCCACGGCCAAGACTCATAAAGTAGTTGTATTCAAGAATCGACATACTGAACTAGGAGAATCAATAACAGTATCTGAATTCTGAGTTCCTTTATACGCTTTTTGGCATTGTTTTTAAGTAGTTTTTAATATGTTTTAGTCAATTTTATTATATTTTTATTAGTTTTTAAATCAAAATCATATTTCTGGACTTTACTATGAGTTTGTATATTTTTCTATGATTTCAGGTAATTTCTAGCTGAAATTGAAGGAGCTGAGCAGAAATCTGATTCAAGCTGAAAAAGGACTACTGATGCTGTTGGATTCAGACCTCCCTGCACTCGGAATAGATTTTCTGGAGCTACAGGAGTCCAATTGGCGCGCTTTCAATTGCGTTGGAAAGTAGACATCCAGGGCTTTCCAGCAATATATAATAGTGCATACTTTGCTCAAGGATAGATGACGTAAAATGGCATTCAACGCCAGTTCCATGTTGCAGTCTGGCGTTAAACGCCAGAAACAGGTTACAAATGGAAGTTGAACGCCAGAAACAGGTTACAACCTGGCGTTTAACTCCAGAAACAGCCTAGGCATGTGAGAAGCTTAAGTCTCAGCCCCAGCACACACCAAGTGGGCCCCAGAAGTGGATTTCTGCACCATCTATCATAGTTTATTCATTTTTTGTAAACCTAGGTTACTAGTTTAGTATTTAAACAACTTTTAGAGGTCTATTTTGCAACTCATGATATTTTAGATCTGAACTTTGTACTCTTTGACGGCATGAGTCTCTAAACTCCATTGTTGGGGGTGAGGAGCTCTGCTGTGTTTCGATGAATTAATGCAACTATTTCTGTTTTCTATTCAAACACGCTTGTTTCTATCTAAGATGTTTATTTGCACTTCAATATGATGGATGTGATGATCCGTGACACTCATCATCATCCTCAACCTATGAACGCGTGCCTGACAACCACCTCCGTTCTACTTTCGATTGAATGAATATCTCTTGGATTCCTTAATCAGAATCTTCGTGGTATAAGCTAGAACCCATTGGCAGCATTCTTGAGAATCCGGAAAGTCTAAACCTTGTCTGTGGTATTCCGAGTAGGATTCAGGGATTGAATGACTGTGACGAGCTTTAAGCTCACAAGGGCTGGGTGTAGTGACAGACGCAAAAGGATCAATGGATCCTATTCCAGCATGAGTGGGAACCGACAGATGATTAGCTGTGCGGTGACAGCGCACCTAGACCCTTTTCACTGAGAGGACGGATGGTAGCCATTGACAACGGTGATCCACCAACACACAGCTTGCCATAGAAGGAACCTTGCGTGCGTGAAGAAGAAGATAGGGAGAAAGCAGAGATTCAGAAGACAAAGCATTTCCAAAACTCCAACATATTCTCCATTACTGCAGAACAAGTATTTAATTCATGCTCTTTTATTCTTCACAATTCATACTGATAATTATAATTGATTTCCTGACTAAGATTTAAAAGATAACCATAGATTGCTTCAAACCAACAATCTCCGTGGGATCGACCCTTACTCACGTAAGGTATTACTTGGACAACCTAGTGCACTTGCTGGTTAGTGGTACGAGTTGAGAAAAGCGTGATTCACAATTCGTGCACCACAGTGACAACACAAGGTTGGCATTCCCTAGCATTATACAAAGGCTGTGTGATGAGGCTGAAGTTGAAAAGATCATTGATGAAGTGCTTGTGAAGCAAGACAAGTTCATAACTGCCAAAAAGATGGCCAAGGTGGTAGCTGTTCACCCACTCACCAGGGCCAGAGAACGAAGAGCTCATGCCCATGAACCTCAACAACAACAAGAAGAAGAGGAGGCAGAAGAGCAACCTCAATTCCTGGCACTTCAACCACCACCACAATACCAATATCAGCAATTTCTAGAAGGATTCAACTGGGAGCAATTGCAAGGAGATGTACACCAAATGAAGGGAGATCTACAACACTTGAAGGAAGATGTCAATCAACTCAAGGAAACTCAATAACAACAATGGAGCCAAGTCAACCAAAACATTCAACAACTCCAAGGGGGTTTTGAGGATCTCAAGGAGCAGCAAGATCAAATTAACAGGGGAGAAATGCAAGGCAGTTTAGGAGTGATTCTGAGACGGCACAACAAATGGAGAGCCTTGCTGAATTCAGACACCTTTATGAAGCAAGAACTGTAGCCAGAGGAAAATATGATTGCTATGCGCAAACAAAGTTGAGCTACCTATGCAATGCAGTAGCTAACATGAACCCCAACTACCCCACCTATATGCAGAAATTAGAGGAACTCAGCTCAAGGCAAGAAGAAATAGCATACCAACACAGGGAGAATGTGAAATCCTACATGAAGAGGCTAGGATTTTGGAAGCCCAAGGATGCCAAAGCACAAGAAGGTTCCTCCAAGCCAGATGAAGGTGGCTCTTCCCCCTCCAAGAAGAAGGACAAAGGGAAGGGGCCAATGAACTAAAGATGAAGCTGCTCAAGGTTGTTGAGTCCCATGGTTGACACTTTCCAACTTCTGAAATTTTGATTAAGTTTTGCTTTATTTACTTTATGAATAAATAGTCATGCTAGGATAGTTTATGCTTTATGCTTAGTTTTAATTCCTGTTTGAAGTCTTTATGAGTTCTTCTTTTCAAGAAAGAAATGCCATGTATTTTAAGTCTTCATTTCAACATAAATAAAAGTAGAGTTTGTCCCCATAAGAGTCAATGTGAGTTGTGCAAAAACAATGAGAGAGACCAAGGACAAGATGGATTATCAAACAAACTAAGAAATAAGAAACTAAGTATAGAACCTTGGATGAAATAAAAAGAAAATGAGTCTTGGGAGAGCAACTAGTCCTAGAAGGTATAACCAGGGAAGGCCAAAGGATGTTCCTTGAATATCCATAGAACCAAGGGGTAGTAAGCAATAAAGACCCAAAGCTCTGAGCATCAACTACTGGGATAGAAAAAGAAACATTAAGAAGCTCAAAAATAATTAAAGATCTTAGTAGATGCTTGTGGTGAAGATGTGTCAAGAAGAGACCTGGGCAAGTAAATTCTTAGGGGTGTCTCAACACCTAGTACCCTAAAACTAATTGGTTTTAGAGTGCTAATTGAAAGCTTAAATAAAGGGTTGTCTTGAGACAAAACACTTAGAGTCGTGGTTAAGAAAGCAAAATAACCCTTACTACTTCAAGGTGACAATCAATAGAAAGGACCCCTAAGGCCTATACCTGAAAGAACTCTCAAGGATCCAAGAGCTTCCCATGACATTAAAACATTCATACATGTGTTGAACACTTAGTCTTACTCTTAGTTGTATTGTAATCACTCAAAGCCAGGCCTCAAGTTATAAAGGTTTACTCAAATTGATTTGCTTGGGACAAGCAAAACTTAAGTTTGGTGTTGTGATGACTTGCATCATCTACCCTTCTTTCTTGCATAAAGAAGACCATAAAAGAGTATAAATCTCATTTGATCAGTACAATTCATGTATTATTTGATGAATATTATGGTACACCACTTTGAGATGAGTTGTGCTGAATTTCAGGTGAGAAAAGCTTCAAAAATTGGGTGGAAGACAAACAAGAAGCTAGGCGTGTGAAACTGGCGTGCCACTTGAAGCAAACGCCACAAAAATGCACTGGCGTGGCAAGCCAGGAGCTGGGTGTGGCACGCTAGTACTAAAGTCCAGAGAAGAAGTTCAAGCATGCATATGGGCGTGGCACGCCAGAGACTGGGCGTGGCACGCTAATACAAAATTCCAGAGAGCTACAATGGAGGACAAAAAAGGGGCATGGCACGCCTGACCCATCAACTACTATGGGCGTGCCACTTGAGCAAAGGGGCATGGCACGCCAACTCACTATTCCAAGAAGAACCTTCACTATGGCGTGCCACTTGGTGTCGAAGGCGTGGCACGCCAGCCCCAAGAAGTCACTTGGTCGTGCCACTTGAGAACCCAGGCGTGGCACGCCAAGCTTGAAGAGTTCACAAATCCATGGGCATGCCACTTGAGCAGCATGGCGTGGCACGCTGGTACAACAATCCAGAGTAGGGGCTGAAGGCAATTGAAGACTAGGTGTGCCACTTGAGTAACCAGGCGTGGCACGCCAATGCACAAAGGACCAAAAGCAAGGACTGGGCGTGCCACTTGGTATCGAAGGCGTGGCACGCCAACCCTAGCATTTCACTATGGCGTGCCACTTGAAGACTGAGGCGTGGCACGCCAACTACTAGAACCAAGACAAGATCATGGGCGTGACACGCTGGTATAAGTTTCCAGAGAGGATGAAGGAGGCCAATTACATAGGGCGTGCCACTTGGTATCAAAAGCGTGGCACGCCATTCACTATTCTTCATTTAGGCGTGCCACTTGAGCAACCAGGCATGGCACGCTAGTGTCATTCAAGAGAGAAGCATTGGGGCGTGCCACTTGAGCTCGTGGCGTGGCACGCCAAACAGAGGACCCACTCACTCACAAAAAGGACGTGGCACGCCAGACCCTGGGTGTGCCACGCTAGTTCAACTTTTCAGAGAAGCCTAGCCAAGCATGAAGCAAGGGCGTGGCATGCCAGACCTTGGGCGTGGCACGCCAGTACAAGTTCCCAGAGGCAAAGAGAAGTGAGAAAGGCAAGGGGCGTGCCACTTGAGCTCGAAGGCATGGCACGCCAACACAAGAAATCCACTCTGGCGTGCCACTTGAGTTCGAAGGTGTGGCACGCCAAGGTTGAGAGAGGGACGAGCGTGCCACTTGAAGGAGTAGGCGTGGCACGCCAAGCTGGAAATGAAGGGCACGTGACACGCCAGTGAAGCGCTAGCCACACATTAGCTAAGAAGTCATGCTTATTGACTGTTTTCCTTTCTCTCCAAAATGTAATTTTCCTTTTTCACTTCTGTAATTCTTTTATTTTACTAGGAGTAGTATAAATACCCCCAAGGAGTACTGAAGAAGGGGGTTAAGTAGTCAGTTTTAGATCCAGTTTTACACTTCACTTTTGAGTACTTTTTGAGCTATGAGTAGCTAACTTCCCTCTCATTGAGAGAGGGAGCTCTGTTGTACTTGATGGATTGATGATAGTGAAATCCTTCTCTTTGATTTGCTAGAAGGAATTTCGTTCTTAATGCTTAGTATTCAATTATATTGGGAAAGAGATTGAATGCAATTGGGTTTCATGGGAACCTTGGGGAAGGAAACATGAAACCATGCTTGAAATCCCTTCTCACACTAGAGTAGAATCTGGGTTTTGGTGTTTGGATAGGTGACATATAATCCTCCCTCTACTTGGACCTATAATGGTGTGTGGTATAATCAGGAACCAAGCATATCTCTCTTCATGAGCAATTAGACCAAGGAATTGGCTATTGATCAAGATCTGAGAGATTGAGTCACCAAGGGATTAGGCTCAATCAATCATGATTGCCAAGAGGTCAATGAGTTGCATGATTGAAGAGAATATAAGTTAGATTTGATCTAAAGAAACAACATCTCCCAATCTCAATGAATTTTTCCCATTCTTGTCTATCCATTTCTTTACTGCTTATTTTTACATTCAGCAATTCCCCATTCCCATTTACATTCAAGTCATTTATGATTCTTCCCTTTACTTTCTGCCATTTATATTTCTACACTTTATTGCTTTTCTTTACATTCTAGCCATTTATATTTATGTCATTTGCAATTCTGCACTCTACAATCCTATTGATCCGCTTGACTAATTCATCAATTGATTAAAACTGCTCGAATTTGCCAATCTCTATGGATACTGTTCGGTAGGTCGGTTACCGGATGGTTCGGGTTGAAGTCCTGGGTGATGGTAGGGGCTCGTCAAGTCACGGATTGCCAATCAAGGGTGCGCGAGGTCCCGGGTACTTCGTCTGAAGGGGGGTGCCACCTGCAAAGACACTCCGACGCTCTTGTCAGTAAATTTGCAGGCGAAAGGTGTGATGTGATATATGACACACCTCGGGGGAAGAGTAAATCTTCCCCTTATATACTGTCAGAGGCGGGCCCAAGGAGGACAGGCCCACTTTCTTAGAGACGTTATCCCACAGCCGTGTATGAGCTGTCCGGGACGCGTGTCCTGGTTGGTTGTGGAGCGCGTGCCCGGGTCGGGTAAAGCTCGGGTCGGGCCGACCCGTGGGGAGTTTGGGCCAGGCCGTAACAGTGCCCCCACGTGCCAATGATTGTCGTGGGAGCTATCAGTGGCGCGTTGTTTCCCACCTCGTTCATCGTCGTTAGGTCGGCCGCCCGTGGGAGGGACATGCCCCCTGGGCGCGTGTCTCTTGGTTGTTGAAACAACCGTTTGCCGCTTCGTTCCTCGTGCTGAGCATTAAATGCTCATAATGGGTTGCAAAACCCCGTGTGTAAATACCATTTTGCCCCCAAGTCTTTCGCGCTTCCTGGGTGGCAGTTTTAAATAGTTAACCTCCCACTTTTTTCTCTTTTTACGCTTTTGTCTCTTCCATTCCTTTGCTGTCTCCCTCATCTTCCTTTGGAAATTCCAGAGTGTTGTTGCAGTTTTCTTTGAACATCTTCCTCTCATTCCTTGAGCTTCAACAAACTCAGGTAATCTTCTGTCTTCTCTCTTTTCTGTTCCGTTTATTGTGTTATTGTGTGTTTGTTGTCCGAGGGGACCTTGGCGTCCTTGCTGTTTTGTTTGGAATTTGTGGTTATGTGGCTTTTCAATACTTAGGTAGATGTGTTAGGGGAGGGGTACCATTCCAGGGTAGGTTTTTAGGTGGCCTGTGGGGTAGGTGTAGCTTTGGCCATGCTTGATCTTAACTGTTGAGTAGGGTGGACATAGTTTCTGGGTTTTATCCAGATTCCCGACTTCATAGACTAATGGAGTGGTACCCCATCTGTAGGTATGCCTCGTGTCGTCTCCCGGACTTCTACCTCTGGCGCAAGCTATGACCCCTACACCTGGGTGACCTTGGACGTAAAGGATTCACCTAACCAGATGGATCTGGAGGAGCTGACGGAGTTCTGGCAAGCCGGGTACTTATGTGGGGGGACAGACGAGGAGACCAACTACGAGACCTTCGTTCTTGCCCCCAATGAGCGATTGTACGAGACCAACCTCCGTTCTCCCCAGGTCACCGACTGGATCTGGTTCTACAAGGCCATGTTCACCCAGGTCAGCGTCCGCCTACCCTTCTCCGATTTTCAGATGTCGCTCCTCAATCGGATATCCGTGTCACCGTCGTAACTCCATCCGAACAGCTGGGCTTTTATCCACTGTTTCAAGATGGTTTGTGAGTATCTTGAGCTGCCGGTATTAGTAGATGTCTTCCTCTTCTTCTTCCATCTCACCAACCCCTCCAAACAAGGGAAGGCGAGAAAAGGGTTCCTTTCTTTCTGGTCTGCCCAAGGCCAGAGGATATTTGGCCTGTTCGAGGACTCTTACCATGGGTTCAAGGACAAATTCTTCAAGGTTCGCCCCGTTAATGGTCGCCATCCTTTTTGGTTATCGTTAGAGGGGGAGTGCCTCATCCCAACTTATTGGAGTTTTGGGGCGGGGTCTAATTCTTTTATTAAGGTGACATACGAAGGGATGTCCCCTGTAGATAAGAAAATAGCTGACGTGTTATTTGCTCTTTTTGGAAAGAACCCCGTGAACCCCCATCTCCTCATCGGTGAACGGGAGGCCGCCAGGAGCTATATCCGTGACTTGTTTTGTTTTGTGCTTGTATTGCTTATCATTGTTCGTTTTACTTGACCTAACGACTGATGTGTTTGTCTACTTACTGCAGTGGAGATGTCTGCCTCGGTAACGGGTCTCGAGAATCTGATGAAGACCTTCTTTGAGGATAGTGATGAGGAGAAAGCCGAAGAGAAAGATGCCGGGAAATCGGGGGGCCCTTCCGGGGAGAAGGAGAATCAGGCCGTGCCCTCTCCCCAGGACACTGCTGTGTCGGGGAAGAACTCCGCCGAGGTGCAGGGTTCCCCCATTCCCAAAGAGGCGGTCGTTGGAGGGCACCCGTCCCCTGCCCATCAGGAAGATAATGACGTGAGGCTTATCCATACCCCTAAGAGGCGGAGGGCGTCTGCCAGCCCGGAAGGGACCCTCACCATCATGGAAAGAAATTTTGATGCTACACAGTTCATTGACTCCCAGTTGATCACTGGGACGGAGGAGCATTTTCTCGGAACCGACCTGGCTGGTCAGGCAAGATGGATGTACCGGACATTGCTCCGGGCGGCCGTGATAGCTCGAAAGGATGAGTTCGAGTTGTTGGGAATGCAGGCTCTCCGGAGGAAACTCGAGTCCTCTGGCAAGGCAAACAATGATTTCAAGGCGCAAGTTGAGCTGTTCCAGAGCCAGTTGTCCGAGATCGGGGAGAAGCTCAAGGCTTCTGAGGAGAAAGCGACATTGGCCGTGGAGAAATTGAAGGCTTCCGACGAGACGGTGGCCCGTTTAGCCGAATGAGAGATGACTCTGGAGAGCCAGCTGAACGCCGCTCAGGGTCGGGTGGCGGTCTTGGAGAAGGAGCGTGACCAAGCCGTTTCGTCGGCTAAAGCCGCCAGAGCCGAGGTCGAGGAGTTCAGGAAGAAGCTTAAAGCGACCAAGGAGCAAGGGAAGAACGCGATCTCCATGACCGAGGATGCTCTGAAGGCCCAGGTGAAGATCGTGCCTCCCGACTTCGACACGTCGGCTATTGGGGTCTTCAAGATGATCCAAGATGGCAAGATTGTTGACACGCCTAGGAAATGATCTCTTTTAACTTTGGTTCGGTGTGGATTTGTTGAACTTTTTGTTGTGACTTTATGACTTTTATGCTTAACCGGTCGCTTGGTCGACATGCCGTTATTACCGTTTATCTTGCTTGTCGTTTTATTTTCGTTACCGTTTTTTCGAGGCGGGCTTATTGCTTGTGCCCGTTTTGCTGTTTGTGCTAGTAACTCGATTGGAGCCGTTGCGGTTTTATTTATGGAGCCGTTCGATATGGCTGTGGTTCCGTTGGCTTCCCGGGGTGATCAGTCCCGGGTTGCCGTTTACGAGTGCGACCTCGTGAGGTATGCGTTGAAAGATAATAAACGGAAGGATTTGGACAAGTAAGGATTAGTCGTTAGCTAGACAAGTTTATGAACACAAAAGGCATTTGATAAAAGTGAATAACTGAGAATTAACATTTGATCAAAGCAAAACTCTACCCAACTCATCGGGTAATTTGGTCGGTACACCCGTGCTATGAATAAAATCTCCTCAGGTTACCCGCGTTCCATGTTCTCGGGATATCCTTGCCGTCGAGTCTTTCCAGCCTGTAGGCACCTTTGTCGAGCACCTCTTTGACTCTGTAGGGACCTTTCCAATTTGCCCCCAGTTTTCCTTCTCCTGGGGTCGGTAAACTGACGTCGTTGCGTCGTAGGACGAGGTCTCTTTCCTCAAAATCCCTTTCGAGGACTTTAACGTTGTAGCGCAGGGCTATCCTTTGTTTCAATGCTGTTTCTGACAAGTGGGCCATTTCCCCGGTCTCCTCCACCAGGTCCTTTTCTAATGCTTCGTCCACACCTGCGAGCAGTAACCGTGGACTCGGTTCACCGATCTCGACAGGTATCACCGCGTTGACCCCGTACGTTAGGCAAAAAGGGGTTTCCCCTGTAGAGCTTTGTTCGGTTGTTCGGTAGGACCAGAGGATCGAAGCCAGCTCGTCAGCCCATGCGCCTTTCTTGTTGTCTAAGTGCTTCTTGAGGCCAAGTAGGATGACTTTGTTTACGGACTCCACTTGTCCGTTTGTTTGGGGATGTTCCACTGAGGAAAATTTCTATTTTATCCCTAGGCCGGTGAGGAACTCCATGAACTTCTTGTCAGTGAATTGCGTCCCATTATCCAAGATGACCGCCTCCGGGATACCAAAACGGGTTATCACCTGTCTCCATATGAATTTCCTGCAATTGGAGGAAGATATGCTAGCCAGTGGCTCAGCCTCTATCCACTATGAGATATTTGACTTGTCTTGGGCCAATCGGAAAGGTCCTAAAATGTCAACTCCCCATTGAGCGAAAGGTCGTGTAGACGTTAGCAGGCTCAGCTCGGAGGCCGGCGCCTTGTGGAAGTTGGCGTTTTGTTGACACTTTACGCACTTTCTGACAAATTCCCTGGAGTCTTTCATCATTGATGGCCAGTAATATCCAGCTCGGATGAGCTTCCTCGCTAGGGCCTTGCCCCCGATGTGGTGGCCGCAACATCCCTCGTGGACTTCTCTAAGTACATAGTCCGTCTGGTCGGGGTGTAAGCACTTCAACAGGGGTTGGCTGAGCCCCTTTCTGAACAGTTGCCCTTGTATGATTGCGTATTTGGATGCCTCCCTTCTCAATGTTTTGGCCGCCTTCTCATCGTCGGGTAACTTGCCAAGTTCCAGGAAGTTCGTGATGGGGTCTAACCAGGAGGGGCTTGACTCCGTCAAATGGAGGGCGACGGTCGGTTCCTTCAACAAGCCCTGGATGAGAGACCGATTACCCGCTCCTGGCTTCGTGCTTGCTAGTTTGGACAGGAGGTCTGCCCGTGTGTTCCTTTCTCTTGGAACGTGTTGGACCGTGACCTCTTGGAACTCTCTTGTCAATTCTCTCACCTTTTCCAAATATTTTTGTAGAAGGGGATCCCTGGCTTGATAGCTTCCGTTTACCTGGGAGGTGACGAATTGTGAGTCGCTGCACACCTCCAGCCTTGTTGCCCCGACCTCCCGAGCTAACGTTAGTCCACCTAAGAGGGCTTCGTATTCCGCTTGATTGTTCGACACAGGGAACTCGAACTTGGTTGCTTGTTCGTAAATGACTCCCGTCGGGCTTTCTAAGATGACCCCGGCTCCCCCGGACGTTTGGTTGGAGGCCCTGTCTACATGGAGCCTCCACCGTGTGCCCATTTCCTCGAGGGGATCACCAGTCACCTCTACCAAGAAATCTGCCATTGCCTGTGCCTTAATTGCATGCCGGGGCTCATACTGCAAGTCATATTGGGAGAGCTCGATGGCCCAGGTCATCATCCTGCTGGCCAAATCAGGTTTTTGGAGTACTTGGCGAATTGCTTGATCCGTCCTCACAACTATACGGTGACCTTGGAAGTATTGCCTCAACCTTCGGGAGGAGGTTAGGAGTGTCAGCGCCAGTTTTTCCAGTTTGCTGTACCTCAGCTCTGCTCCTTGTAGAGCCCTGCTTACAAAGTAAATCGGTTGCTGAGCTTTCCCTTCTTCTCTTACGAGCACTGCTGCAAGTGCTTCCTTTGTTACTGCTAGGTAGAGGTAGAGTGGCTCTCCGGCCTTGGGCTTTCCGATCACCGGAGGTGTTGCTAGGATCTCCTTGAAGTGGTTGAATTCTTCCTCACACGCGGGGGTCCATTCGAATGCTATCCCCTTTTTCATCAGATTGAAGAAGGGTAGGGCTTTTGCTGCTGATGCGCCGAGGAAGCAGGATAACGCCGTCAGCCTTCTTGCCAACCGTTGGACGTCTTTGATACAACCCGGGCTCCTCATCTGGAGGATCGCTTGGCACTTTTCAGGATTGGCCTCTACTCCTCTTTGGGTGATCATGAATCCCAGGAACTTCCCAGCCTCCATGGCAAAGGCGCATTTGAGCGGGTAGAGCCTCATGCCGTGTTGTCGGAGGGAGGCGAACACGCTCCCCAAGTCGCTCAGGAGATCGTCGGGCCGTGCGGTTTTTGCGAGGATGTCGTCCACGTAGACTTCTACTGTTTTGCCTATGAGCTCATTGAATATCTTGTTCATCAGTCTCTGGTATGTGGCGCCAGCATTTTTCAGACCAAATGGCATCACCTTGTAACAATAGATCCCTCCTGTCGTTATGAACGCTGTTTTGTCCTCGTCGGGTCGGTGCATCTGTATCTGACTGTACCCAGAGTAGGCGTCCATGAAGCTCAGATACCTGTACCCCGCCGCCGCGTCGACGAGAGCGTCAATATTGGGCAGGGGATAGCAGTCCTTAGGACATGCCTTGTTGAGGTCGGAGTAGTCTACACACATTCTCCACCTCCCACTGTGTTTTTTCACCAAAACCACGTTCGACAGCCAGGTCGAGTAGTCCAGTTCTCGGATGAACCCTGCTTCAAGTAGGCTGGCCGTCTGCCTGGCCACCTCCTCTGCCCTTTCCTGTGACATCTTCCTCCTCCTCTGGGCTACTGGCTTGGCCTCTGGCTTGACGGCCAGATGGTGTGACATGAGTTGGGGATCTATCCCTGGCATGTCGGCTGGTGTCCAGGCGAAGAGGTCGGCATTGGCTCTGATCATCTCCATCAAAGGTTCTTTTAATTCATGGGGGAGGTTTCTATTTATGAACGTGAACTTCTCGTCCCCATCACCGACCCTAAATTTTTCCAAGTCCCCTTCTGGCTCAGGTATGGGCTTGTCATCTATCCTGGCGTCCAGGTCGGCAAGAAAAACCCCCGATGCTTCTTTGGACTTTTTCTTAAGAGAGAGGCTGGCGTGGTCGAAAGCGACTGCCGTTTCTAAGTCTTCTCTGATGGATCCTACGGATCCGTCATCAATAACAAACTTCATTACGAGCAGCTTCGTACTAATCGCTGCCCCAAGGTCGTTGGTGGTTTTTCTCCCTAGGATGATATTGTAAGCTGTGGAATCTCGTAAGACAACAAAATCGGCCATTATCGTTCTTCGCCTCTGTCCCTGTCCCAGGGAGGTCGGGAGTGAGATGATCCCGTCTGGCTTGATGAAGTGATCTCCCAACCCTACCACACCGTGCTGGTGGGTCGCCAGGTCGGCATCACGCAGTCCCAAGGCATAAAAAACGTTGCGAAACATGATGTTCGAGTCCGCTCCCGTGTCTACTAAGATCCGTTTGACGAGTCTGGTTCCGACTCTGGCAGTGATAACCATGGGGGTCTTTTCGGTACCTCATCGAACCATTGGTCCTCGGGGCCGAAAGAGATGGATGGGAGTCCCCGGGAACTTCTAGCGGATAAGGAGGAGACCGCCAGGACCTTGGCGTCTTTTTTCTGTGCCGATTTCGACCTCGGGGCGGAATTCCTCGCTGTTTCTACATTCACCACTGTGAGACCGTGGTCTTCCCCCTCGGGTTCTGGACGTCGTCTTGTCGCCCGAGACCTGTCCTCGCCATTGTGATCCCGATTCCGTCTCCTCGGTTCCCTTATGAGGTGGGAGAAGTCGGCAAGCTTTCCGTCCCTGATTGCTTGCCCCAGGGCATCCTTTAGATCGAAGCAGTCTTGGGTCTTGTGCCCGTATCCCTTGTGATATTCGCATTAAAGGCTTTTGTTTCCCCCCGTCCTGTCCTTTAGAGGTCGGGGTCTCGATAGTATCCCTTTCTCGGCTATTTGTTGGTAAACTTCCGTGATCGGTGCCATGAGGGGGGTAAAGTTGGTGAATTTCCCGACTCGGGGAAATGGCTTTGGCGCCTTGCTCGGATTGCCGTCCCTGGTGTGTTCCTTCTATTTTTCTCCACCCTCGTAGTGTCGGGCTTGGTTGTAAGGGGGTTGCTGTTTATTAGCAGCCACGACCCGGCTGACTTCTTCGTCGTTAATATACTCTTTAGCCACGCACTGGATCTCCTGCATGGTCCATACCGGCCTTGTGGTAAGGTGCTTCCTGAAGTCTTCATTCAGGAGCCCATTCGTTAAGCACAAACTCGCCACAGAGTCTGTCAGCCCGTCAATTTCCAAGCATTCATCGTTGAAACGATCTAGGTATTTCCTGGTCGGCTCTCCGGCTCTCTGGGTCATTCCTAGCAAATTGATCGGATGCTTGGCTTTGGCGATCCTGGTCGTGAACTGAGCCAGGAAGGCGTGGCTGATGTCAGAGAATTGGGTCACCGAGCCCTGTGGGAGGTTATTAAACCACCGTATTACAGGTCCCGCTAGGGTGACCGGGAAAGCGCGGCACCTTACCTCGTCTCCCACTCCTTCTAGGTTCATCCTGGCCTCAAAGGCCGTAAGGTGTTCCAGCGGGTCTTGCGTTCCATCGTACTTCATGTCCGTTGGCTTGTCGAAGTGTTTTGGCAGCCAGACTTTGAGTATGGAATGGTGGAATGGGGTCGCTCCCATTATTACAGGTCCCCGTGCTCCCATCATTCTTCCCTCGTCGCTTTCCCGACGAGTGTCCTCGTCTCCACGGTTCGTGGTATGCCGCCTCTCATGTCTGGCATAAATGACAGGGTCACGACGTCTTCTCGCGCGCCCTCTCTCCCCGGCGCTTTCGGATTCAGCTTGGGGGCTAGGCGTGCGTCTGGAGCGACTCTTGGAGCGAGAGCGGGAGTAACTCCACTCTGGGGTGTGTTGGTCGCGTTCCCTATCTGCTAGCCGGCGTTCCAAGTCTTGCATCCTATGGCATAGCTCTTGTATTATCCTGGCGTGGTTGTATCTGGTCCCCCCAAAGGGGCGTCTCTCATGTGATTGGGTTGCGTCCCTCGGGGGTGACCTTGGATGTTGTCGGGCTCCCGTCCCGGCGGCGTCGCCTCCGGGTACGGCCTCGCGGCCTGTCTCCGTTTCGACTAGCACGAAGTCCATGGACGAGTCCCTACAGACGGCGCCAATGTTCGGTAGGTCGGTTACCGGACGGTTTGGGTTGAAGTCCTGGGTGATGGTAGGGGCTCGTCAAGTCACGGATTGCCGGTCAAGGGTGCGCGAGGTCCCGGGTACTTCGTGTGAAGGGGGGTGCCACCTGCAAAGACACTCCGACGCTCTTGTCAGTAAATGTGCAGGCGAAAGGTGTGATGTGATATATGACGTACCTTGGGGGAAGAGTAAATCTTCCCCTTATATACTGTCAGAAGCAGGCCCAAGGAGGACAGGCCCACTTTCTCAGGGACGTTATCCCACAGCCGTGTATGAGCTGTCCGGGACGCGTGTCCGGGTTGGTTGTGGAGCGCGTGCCCGGGTCAGGTGAAGCTCGGGTCGGGCCGACCCGTGGGAAGTTTGGGCCAGGCCGTAACAGATATGATCCCACTCCACTATGGGTTTTTACTTGACGATAATTTTGGTGTTCTTGCCAAAAGGACTAATTCAGCAATTTTGAATGGGGTGTGAATTCCGGTCATCAGTGTCCCAAACCAACTCAAGAGAGGAGATCTCAAACCAGTCGGTAGGGGCTGGTTGGACTTCATTAGGCGTTCTATACTGCCCACTAGCAACCGCTCTGAGTTCACTATCAAAAGAGCAGTGATGATTCATTGCATTATGCTGGGGAATGAAGTGGAGATTCATCATCTGATTTCTTGTGAGATCTACACAATTGCAAATAAGAACTCCACTGAAGCCAAATTGGCTTACACAAGCTTAATCTCTCTGCTATGTAAAGATGCTGAGGTGAAGATGGGAGTAGATGAGTACATTCCAGTCGAGCACCCAATCACCAAGAGGTCAATGGAAGGACAACAAGTGCAAGATAACCCATCAAAAGGAGGGCGCAGAAGTTCCTCTCAGAAATTCCTCAGATTGACTACTAGACCCGCCTAGAAGCATCTGTCACCAAGCTGCAAGAAGCTATGGATCAACTTAAGGAAGAATAGCGAAATCAAAATAGCATGCTCTGCAAACTGCTCAAGGAGCAAGAAAAGCAAGGCCGTGAGCTACAAGATCTGAAGCGCCAGAAGCTCTCCCTTGAAGAGCCAGGCGCCCCACAACTTGAAGGAGTACTTGCCTCCCCTAATGCAGGTTGTTGAGTCCTAACTCTGTGATAACTTTTGTTATTAGAGATCTATTTTAAGAGTTATCTATTTTTATGTTTTTTTTATTTTCTGTTTTCTATTATTATTGGTCTACTTTTATGTTTATTTTAAGTCTTATTTTTAATTCATGATTAATAAAATTTAGAGTCTATACCTTAAAGCTATGAATATCCTATGAATCCTTCACCTTTTGTTTAACTATTTTGATGTGGTGACAATACCTTTTGTTTTCTGAATGAATGCTTGAACAGTGCATATTTTTGAATTTGTTGTTTATGAATGTTAAAAAATTGTTGGCTCTTGAAAGAATAATGAAAAAGGAGAAATGTTATTGATAATCTGAAAAATCATAAAATTGATTCTTGAAGCAAGAAAAAGCAGTGAAAAAAATGGAAAAAAAGAAAAAAAAAAGCAAGCAGAAAAAACCAATAGCCCTTAAAACCAAAAGGCAAGGGTAAAAAGGATCCAAGGTTTTGAGCATTAATGAATAGGAGGGCCCAAGGAAACAAAATCCAGGCCTAAGCGACTAAATCAAGTTGTCCCTAACCATGTGCTTGTGTCATGAAGGTCCAAGTAAAAAGCTTGAGACTGAGTGGTTGAAGTCGTGATCCAAAGCAAAAAGAGTGTGCTTAAGAACTCTGGACACCTCTAACTGGGGACTTTAGCAAAGCTAAGTCACAATCTGAGACGGTTCACCCAGTTATGTGTCTGTGGCATTTATGTATACGGTGGTAATACTGGAAAACAAAGTGCTTAGGGTCACGGCCAAGACTCATAAAGTAACTATGTTCAAGAATCAACATACTGAACTAAGATATCAATAACACTATCCGAATTCTGAGTTCCTATAGATACCAATCATTCTGAGTTTCAAAGGATAAAGTGAGATGCCAAAACTGTTCAGAAGCAAAAAGCTACTAGTCCTGCTTATCTAATTGGAACTAAGTTTCATTGGTATTTTGAAATTTATAGTATATTCTCTTCTTTTTATCCTATTTGATTTTTAGTTGCTTGGGGACAAGCAACAATTTAAGTTTGGTGTTGTGATGAGCGGATAATTTATACGCTTTTTAGCATTGTTTTTAGGTAGTTTTTAATAGGATTTAGCTACTTTTTAGTATATTTTTATTAGTTTTTAAGAAAAATTCACATTTCTGGACTTTACTATGAGTTTGTGTGTTTTTCTGTGATTTCAGGTATTTTCTGGCTGAAATTGAGGGACCTGAGTAAAAATTTGATTTAGAGGCTGAAAAAAATTGAGGGACCTGAGCAAAAATCTAATTCAGAGGGTGATTCAGGTATTTGCTCAAGATTTGGTAGTGCAAACTGGCGTTTAAACGCCAGCTCCTTACCCTTTTCTGGCATTAAACGCCAGAACTGGCATAAAAGTTGGAGTTAAATGCCCAAACTGGCACAAAAGCTGGAGTTCAATGCCAGGAATAGCCTATGCACGTGGAAGCTTCAGTGCTCAGCCCAAACACACACCAAGTGGGCCCCGAAAGTAGATTTCTGCACTATCTATCTTAGCTTACTCATTTTCTGTAAACCTAGGTCACTGGTTCATTATAAAAACCACTTTTAGAGATTCATTTTGTACCTAATGACATTTTTTACATCTGAATTTTATATCTTCTACGGCATGAGTCTCTAAATTCCATGGTTGGGGGTGAGGAGCTCTGCTGTGTCTTAATGGATTAATGCAATTACTACTATTTTCCATTCAATCACGCTTGTTTCTATTCTAAGATATTCACTCGCACTTCAACATGATGAATGTGATGATCCGTGACACTCATCATCATTCTCAACCTATGAACGCGTGCCTGACAACCACATCCGTTCTACCATAGATTGAGTGTGTATCTCTTGGGTTCTTGGTTTACGAGTTCGATTGCATCTCCTGACAACAGAGCATTTAAATCTGTGAGACCAGAGTCTTCGTGGTATAAGCTAGAATCAACTGGCAGCATTCTTGAGATCCGGAAAGTCTAAACCTTGTCTGTGGTATTCCAAGTAGGATCTGGGAAGGGATGATTGTGACGAGCTTCAAACTCATGAATGTTGGGCGCAGTGACAATGTGCAAAAGGATCAATGGATCCTATTCCAACATAAGTGAGAACCGACAGATGATTAGCCATGCGGTGACAGTGCATTTGGACCATTTTCACTTAGAGGACGGATGGTAGCCATTGATAATGGTGATCCACCAACATATAGCTTGCCATGGAATGAGCCTTGCGTGCATGAAGAAGAAGATAGTAGGAAAGCCGAGATTCAGAAGACCGAGCATCTCCAAAACCCCAACCTATTCTCTATTACTGCATAACAAGTATTATTTAATCCATGTTCTTTTACTCATTCCAATTAAAACTGAGAATTATTATTAGCATCCTGACTAAGTTTTACAAAATAACCATAGCCTGCTTTAAACCAACAATCTCCGTGGGATCGACCCTTACTCACGTAAGGTATTACTTGGACGACCCAGTGCACTTGCTGGTTAGTTGTGCGGAATTGCAAAAGTGTGATTGTGATTTCGTGCACCAAGGAGAGATCAAGACAGGGGACAATAGCTTAATCTTCTCCCCCCTTGAGGTCATTCCTCTTAACAAACTGGAAGAAGAGGAAGAAAGTGAAGAACAACATGTCAAGCTAATGACACTAAAAGAGCACTTGTTGGGAGGCAACCCAACCTTAGGTAACATTTCATTCCTTTGTTTTGTTTATTTTCTCTGCCTGTTTTGTTTAAATTTCAATAAATTGGCATATGATTACACTCTAAGTTTGGTGTTGCCCTGCAACAATTTATTTTCAATCTTTCTGGATGATTGCATCAAATCAAAAATGAAAGTATCACACTGGGATTCTAAGTTGGTATGCCACTTATTTTCTATGCAATTTATTCAGCAACGCCACTTGTCTGCATAATCATAATGCCTCTGCAGTTTTGTCTTTCTTTTGGTTTGACTGTTTTATTTTCCTCTTTGCTTTAGTCATTTCTTTGTTTTTAATACTGTCTTTTATTTTGCTCCCTAACTATTTTTGTTAAAAACCTTACCAAGAGATCCTTATTAATGATAAATTCTTCCCTTGGTAATTGTATTTAACATATAACAGTTTTCTTTGTTTAGTTTTAGTTCAAATATATTGACATGTGATAGCATTCTAATTTTGGTGTTGCTATGCAACAAAATTTGCTACCAATCTTTACTGGATACTTGTATCAATTCCAAGTGGAATTGTCCCACTAAGTTTGGTGTGCCACTTATCTTTTATGCAATGTATCATGCACACCCTGGTTATTTTTGCAATCACAATGTCTCTGTTTCCTGTGCCTTCACTGTTATTTTTCGTTTTGCTTGCTTAAACACATGTAATACTAACATTTTTATTGTGTAAGACATTCATGGTCTATTTTAGACCCCATCACCATTGTTCTAATTATTGCTTGAGGATGAGTAAGCATTCTGAGTTTGGTATGGGAAGGGGGAAGAATAAGAGGAAAAGAACAACAGTAGAGAAGATGAATTACAAGGTGGTAAAGTTCCTTTTCCTCTCATTTATTTCTAGCACAGTAAATTGCATGATTGTCTTTATCTTCTCTGTATGCATGTGTGTATGAATAAGCATAGCCTGAATTCTGAATTTATAACATGTTGCTATGACATTATGACTACCATCTTGAGTTTTGTGAGTTCAAAGCAATAAAATATCATGATCATAAATAAACAAGGTCATTAAAGAAGAATTTAACATGAGCATACAAGTATTGGAAGGATGGTATGATTAACTGTTGCTCAATTGCATTAGATTTTATTTAATTGAAGTTTTCATCTAGGACATTTTGTGAAATTTTTGAAATCATGAAAACCTTGAAGAAGAAAATGTAATTAAGTCAAGAAAAGCAAAAAGGAAAAAATGAGAAATCTGAAGGCTCTGAGTACCAATGACAATCCATTTGTTAAATACTTGTGGTGTTTATGCATCAGGCAAAAAGCTTGAAAACAAAACACTTAGAGTCAAGGCTAGGCTCAAGCGCAAAAGCACTCCCTCAAAGCTCAAGGCTCTGAGCATCAATGATTAGAGAGTCAATTAAAGAAACAAATGAGCTTAATGAAGTCCTCTAATTAAATGCTTGTGGTGCTTATGTATCAAGTGGTAATACTTGAAAACAAAGCATTTAGAGTCGTAGCTTTATTACCAACTCATGGGGCAAAGCACCCAAAAGGAGAAGCTAATGAGAAAATCAAAAGCTTGTTTCAAGGAAGAAATATAAGGAAAAGATTTCATAAAATGAGCTAGATAGAAGCATCAATCATTTACATTTCTTTTGTGATTGTGGCATGCATAGAAAACTAGCCAACCATGAACATTAACTTGCTATTTTTCTCACCTTGGTTTGTCAAAACTTACTGCATGATTCTTTTCTTGCTTGGGGACAAGCAAGGTTTAAGTTTGGTGTTGTGACAACATGTGATCATGTCATGTTTTTCTATGCTTTTTCACACAAGAAATTTATGATTATTGCTTAAATATTGAATGTTTTTGTGCTTAAATAGTATATTTCTTTGATCTTTTGATTTTATAAACTGTGTAGGAAATAAGTAAAAAAATAAGAAAAAAAGCACAAAATAAGCTAAAAAGGAGAAAAGAGAAATTTTGGGCACATTTTGGAGATTGGACACACTTTGGAGCCTTAGGCCACGCTTTTAAAAGCGTGACCCATGACTAAATCAAGGAAGCGTGGTCTAATTTCACAATCAGCGCTCATTTACAAAAAGAACGCTACGTTCACTAAGCCAGCATTTTCGGGCAAGTTAAAATTTGAAGGCAAAGTTTTGCAAACGACGCGCACGCGTGCTTGACGTGCACGCGTCGATGGTGCACCCAGGATGAAGTACGCGCACGCGTGGCTGGCGCTGAAGCATGGAATTGGGATTTTGCTACCCACGCGCACGCGTACATGTTGTGCACGCGTGGGGTAGCAATCACTAAGCCAACGTAGCGCTCATTAAAAGAACGCTGCAAAGGACGCGTACGCGTAGGTGACGCGTACGCGTCGATGGGCAAAAATGCAAAAGCACGCGCACACATGACAGACGCGTACGTGTGGGTGCCCGAACGCTCCGTTCTCTAAATGAATGCTACGCTCTCCTGGAAGCTGCAACTCTGCTCAATTTGTCTGATTCCAAGCCCAATTGAAAATCCAAAGCAAGGAGAGTCCAATTGACATCACTCAAAGGCACAAGGATCATCAAGAATAGGAATTTTGTATTTAATTGTAATTTGTTTTCAATTTCAATTTTATTTGTAATTTAGGAATGCCTATAAAAAGGCTTTTGTTCTGTTAGGAAGGAGGGAGAGCACACAGTAGGAGTAGGAGTAGAATAGAGGCTCAGGCTAGAGGATTAGAGACTCCAGATCTCTCTTGGAGGATTAGAGACTCCAGAGAGCTTAGCATAGTTTGATACACTTTTATCCTTCTGTAAATTGTTACATTCTAGTATTAAATTCAGTTTTATTTCAAATTCTCTTCTGCACATTTACTTTCTGCAGCTTTACATTTGAGTTTGTTGTGATCTGAATTTACTTCTCATGCAATTTAATTCTTCTGCAATTTAATTGTTCTGAGTCTGATCTATTGCTTTCTTTAATTTTCCAGCAACCCATTCCGTTTACATTTGCTACAATTTACTTTTCTTGCTCTTTAAGAAACTGTCAATTTACTTTCTGCAATTTAAATTCCATGCAATTTACTTTCTGCTGCTCAATTTCACCCAATTCACTGCTGTCTGTTTGATTAGACTGACCACTCACTAAAGTTACTTGATCCATCAATCCCTGTGGGATCGACCTCACTCCTATGAGTTATTACTACTTGATGCGACCTGGTACACTTGCCGGTGAGTTTCTGTAGAAATCTAATTTTCACACATCATGAAGAAGCATAAAAGCATTCAAGAAAAAATCAAGCATTTGTGAAATTGGATAATTAATGGACATTGATTGATGCGGAAGTAAACTTGGTGAGCCAAATAGTATAGAGAGTTCACACATCACACAATGACACATATTGAAGTTGTTGCAACACCTAAGTGACATAGAGGTGGAAGACATGGAAGCTATGGAACTTAGAAAAAGAGATATAAGAGTTAAATTCAATCACATAGTAAGTGTAACAACCCTGATTTTCCAGTACGCGAGATCTTTTCTAAAGGCACGGATTTCTCCGGAAGATCAGTAAAGAGAACACCTCTTCTATATCAACAAGTATCTCGATACTCATTGTCATTATGTCATCCTTAAGCTAGAACCTTTTCTGAGGCAAGCTCGATAACGCGGTCACGAAGAACCTAGTTTTTGAACTGTATCGGTTGGCAGTTTTGATTCTGATTTTCGTAAATAGTCTCAGTTTGACAAACCAGACCCAATTTATGAGAGAAGAGAGATAATAGGATGATATTATCATTATATTAGTATTAGAAGCTTCTTGAATGATATTATAAGGTTACCTGATCAGTTTTAGTTAAAAACAGAAAACCGATTTAACCGGGTTCACAATTTACTGGTGCAGCTTAACACCAGCACTCTCTGATGACTTTAGCAATGCTAAGGCCTCATTATTCATGTTTTATTCTCATAATAAATATGTTACTAGTGTCATTTATGCTAGTAGCTCAGAAAATAATTTTTAGAGATGTTTTTGCAAGTGTTCCGATACATCTAGTTTTAGTAGTTATACACCTGAGATATTTTAATATTATTTTAATCCACCTCCAAGCCAACCAATCACAACTCACCTTACACCCCCAAGACCTCCAAGGCTGTCTCATTTCATCATTTTGGCCGAAAATAACAAGAGAGAAAAGAGAGAAACTTTCATGAACACTTAATCTTCAAAGCTTGATTTCTTCTGAACTAAAACTCAAATCAAAACTCCGATTTCACCAAAATGATCCTCTCTTCTTCCTCTACATAACCATGTAACTTATCAAGGATGGAAATAAGGTGAGATGGCTGTCTCCCTCCCATTTCAATTCGGTTTTCAAGGAAAACCATTCAAAACATGTGTTTTCTTGATGTTCTTCCTTAGGAATCATGCTTAACTTGACTTGAGGGCCAAGAAACATGAATTTCCAGCAAGTCTAAGGTGAGATATCTCTTCCTAACATATTAAGTGAGATTTGGTCAGTTGAGAGTTTTTGGATTTAAAGTTGTTCTTGATGTGATTTAGGAGGAAAAAGTGCTTAAGGACCACCTGAAAGTCTAACCGAATTAGGAGCAGCAAAACCAGGTAGGGTGTCACGAAATTAATCTTGATTATTTGTGTTTGAGTTGTGTGAATGTTGTATAAATTGGCTTTGCTAAAAATTGGTTGCATATATGATTGATTCTTGGTGAAAATTTGGTGAAATTTTGATGAAATTTGATGAAATTCAAGCTTTAAAGTTCCTATTCTTGGGCAGCTGGTAAAATGAAAACCTAAGCTTAAATTGAGGTTCAATTTGTGTTGAAATCATGTAGAAAATATGGGGTTTTAGTGGCTGCTAATTTATTATGAATTATAGTAAAAATCGATTGCTGAAAAGACTGAAAAACGGGTAAAAACAGAGAAGGAATCTAAAGAATTTATAAAGAACATGAAAAACACTTTGAGTGTGATAAAGAACAATGAAGAACACCTTTTTGATTCATAAAAGGACAAGGAAGTAATTAATTTGGTGTTTGAGGGGTTATATGGTAATTTCTGGAAGTTAGGATGGTAAAAGTATAAATATTAAAAGTTACAGGTGGTAAAAAGTGAATTTTAAAGGTTAAAAGTAAAAGTAAGTTAATTTTTGAAAATTTAATGATAAAATAATAAATAATAATAAAATATTAAATAATAATATTTAATTAAAAATAATATTTTAATAAAAATAATAAAATAATGCGAAAAAGGCAGTTTTCTGTAAAAGCTTTAGAAAGACAACTTTAAGCGCAGAATCTCATAATTACCTTCATAAAACACTTAGGGAGTGGTAAAAACATATTAGTGAGGCAAAGATAAAGGAAAGATATAAAGTTAAAGAAAAGATAAAAACTAAAGAAAAGTCTGTAAAGTTTTAATGACAGAAAAACAGACAGAGACTAGTGAACGAACTAGGGTAACTTAGTTAGTACTTGAGTCGCGACTAGGGTTAGGTATTATATGAAAAGTTAAATTGTTTCAGTATAGACTTAATGAACCTATACTTGGGACAGACTAACTATTCATACCGAAATTTACATAAGCTTTAAATACACAAGTTAAGCAGAGAAATCAGAGCAGAATAAAGTAACACAGAGAACAGAGTAACCAGAGTAAAGTAAAGAGATAAAGAGAAAAAGAATAATATAGATACAGATGAAAAGAGTAATCAGAGAAGAGAAAAGGGATACAGATAACAGAGTAATTAAAATAGAGTAAAGAGATACAGAGAAAAGAGAAACCAGAACAGAGTAAAGAGATATAAAGAGAAGAGTATAAGAATAAAGAGTTAAGCATTGTAGCATGATGTTCGGTTGGATGTTCATTTGCTACTTTTCCATTGGCCCTAGAGGTCCTGTAGGCCCAAGTTCACATACAGTGAGTTGTTATTCCTGTAGGCCGAAGTTCACCTGCAGTGAATATCAATTGTGTATCTCGGGATGTTGCTCCTGTAGGCCGAAGTTCACCTACAGAGAGTTGTGATACCTGTAAGCCGAAGTTCATTTACAGGGGCGCTATTTCTGTAAGCCGAAGTTCACTTACAGAGGTGTTATTTCTGTAGGCCCAAGAGATGTGTTTATTCATTTGTTGCGTTAAGGAAACTCTAGATATACTTGTATGATCATCTACTGCAGAGAGGCAGTCAGATAGATAATGGTGTGATCACTGAGAATGCTTTCCTGCGGTACAGATCCATATTTTATTTCTGTAAGGCAGAGGGGTTATTTCCTGCTACAGAAGTACCGTGACCACCTGTTCCATTTCTGTAGTGGCAGAGGGGTTATTTCCTGTATACAGAAGGTGTGTCGGCTTACATCCCTACAGTGGCAGATGTGTTATTTCCTGCGTGTAGTGGACCCTGTGGTGGCAGAGGGGTTATTTCCTGTACACAGGGGTATAGCCAATAGGAAAGCCTTATCCAGACAGAGGTTGCTGGATAACGTCGGGAGCGGGTTAGTAACCGACAGATGAGCTCATTACCTGCACTAGGGCTAGACATGCATCATTCTTGTCTGCGCATCATTCTCTGTTGCATTCCTTTCTGTGTGTGGTTTATTTCTTTATGTTTGTCTGCTTGCATGCTATTTCTGTGTTTTATTGTATTCTTTTGTTTGTGTTCTACTTTCTATTGTCTCTACTTTCTCTTTCTATCTTTATCTTCTGTTTACTGCTTCGCTATATTATGTTATTTGTCTGCTAATCGACCCCAAGTAAATGAACGTCACTAATAACCCCGACCCTACTAAGAACTCCCCAGTTCTTACCCCTTCTCTCTCCCTTCCCCCTTCAGATGGAAGCATGAGTACCCTTCCGTAGTTTGCTGATGAATGTTCTGCAAAGAGGATTCCGCTTTAGGTAGTCTTTTGAGTCTAGGGTGAACTCTGTTACCTGTCTATATGTATATACTGTGAGGCCAGCCAATGTCTGCACCCTGCTTATCTACAAACTTTAGCCTAAGTCCTCCGTACGATGTTACTGTTATATGGCCACTCGATGAAGTACTTGAGAGACACTCTTTGATGACATAAGATCGTGCAGAGGAATAGTAGACGACCTTCCACCTTTTGATGACGTTCCACCTGACATGAGTTTTGAATACCTAGAACGTACTTTCCCTCGCTTTAGTAGTTTAGAGGGACTAGGTGAGTATAGAGTCTAGGCTAGCCTGGGTTTAGGTTAGGGACTTCTTGAATAGGTCAGGGCTTGGGATGTTGTATGTATATATATGTATATAGTTATTATCTAGCTATATCTAGGGGTGTTCTAACTAAAACTATATACTCTAATAAAGGCTGAATCACTGAATGTTGTTAACTACTTGAGATGTATTTATGTGTGGTTGTTTATAATTGTTTTATCTGTTATTATTTGTGAATTAAATATGAATAATACTGTTTGTTAATCCAAGCATTTTAAAAAAAAAGTACCTCGCAAATTAACTACGTTTTTAACAACGAATCAGGCTCATATGATAAATAACAGATAATAATTAGGAAGACAAGTTAGTAGCGCTCAGTTTCTAGTATGATCATGACGTACCAGAAATTGGGTCGTTACAGCAAGCATGGTCCACAAAGCTTAGAAAGCTCAAAAATATGTCACTAGGTAAGCTTTCGATCCAATTTCACAATTCCACAATCTCAATGCATGAAATAGGTGATGTGAATAAGAGCCAATCATGAATAAGAAACACCTAGAAAAAAATGCATTGATAATGTACAATTGCCTAACAATAGATGATGAATGCATGGTGGCCAAAACGTGCAATTCAAAGAGTTAAGATGCATGAAGGCAATGTAACAAGTACTTGGTATTCAAAAACATTAAGTATGAAAAGTTTCGAACCAAGTAACCGAATATAACCTCCACAAAGCATATAAACAAAATTGATGTTAAGATAACATCCTATTAGCAATTAGCAGCAGTAAACAGTAACAAAATTAGTAATCCAACACTTATAATGGAAAACAAAAATTAGACAAAAATTAAATTAACTAACTAACAAAAAAAATGGTTTTATATGGTGTTTGGTAATATTGGATGAGGAGTAGGACAAGAGAAGAGGATAGAAGAAGGAAAGAAATGGAAATAAGAGAAGAAAAGAAGTGTAGTGAAGGAATGGCGTCCACGCGTATGCGTATGTCACGCGAAAATGGTAAAATGGAAGCGACGCGTACGCATGAGGCACACGTGCGCGTCGATGGGTTATTTCGAGAGCGACGCGTACGCGTGAGTTCACTTGCGCGAAAGGCACAAAACGCGCACAATGCAGGCACAACTCTCGGAAAAATGGATGAGAAATAGAAATATGCAATCCACGCGTTCGCGTGGATGACGCGTGCGCGTGGATGGTTGAAAATACTTGGATCATGCGTATGCATGAAGCATGCGTACGCGTGGGTTGATGCTCTATTTTTCAAGATTTTTCATGTTTTTGCACCAAACCAAGCATTCCAAACCTCCAAACAGCTACCAAAACATCATAAAACGTTATTTAACCTACTAGACTCCCAATTAAACTTAACTAACTAAACAGAACATGAAATTAAACCTAAATTACCAATATTTACTAAGAGGAAAAAGGGAAAGATGTTACCATGGTGGGGTGTCTCCCACCTAGCACTTTTGTTTATTGTCCTTAAGTTGGACTTATGGGGAGCTCCTCATCAAGGTGTATTATGCTTGAATCCATCCTTGAACATCCACCAATGCTTGGACTTCCATTGTGCTTCATCATTCAAAGTTAATAACTCTAAGCTTTAATGGAGTTCTTCACAAACCATGGGCTCCCAAAGTTGATCCACACCTTGTAAACCGGGATCCCATACTTTGTTCTCACACCCGTCTTCAATTTGATCACTTTAATCCTGTCCGGGTGGTAAGAAAGCCGAATTCTCATGAAGGCACCAAACGATCCTCCTAGACCCATTCAATTGAGCACTACACCAATCCATGCTCTTTAATTTTGAGCTTCCAACCATAATGAGCCTAGACTTACAATGCCAACCACTAAACATTCTCCTCTTACGCTTGATTCCACAAAGCGCCCTAAGTTGACCATCCGTTTCAAGAATACCATATTCAAGTGGGATAATAAAGCTAAGAGTTAGAAGTTTTACCCACTCAAATGAAGGAGTAGATGACAACCTAGGTGGAGGAGTTCCCAACGGTCTTGACAAAGCACGCTCTACTCTCATCCATCCTCTTCTAGAGGTTTCCACAACTTGGCACGGTGCTTCAAGCTCTACCTCTTGCCAAGCATCCTCAAGTTCATATTCTTCTTCACCAAATTCTTCTGTCTCTTCCCCTTCACTCAAATCATAAATAGGAGGTTTAGTGAAATCTACCTCCTCATCAATTCCAAGCACAGTAGGGAAGGACTCATCAAGCTCAAAAGGATCATATGTTGATGCGGAATCATCATAGATAGGAGGGCTTGTTGCTTGTACCACTTCTTCTACTTCTCCAATCACATTGTGCCTTAGAGGTTGTGCACTCTCCTCCTTAACACCAATTTCACACTTTATGGGAGAAGGTTCCTCCACTTGGGATTTCTCTATGTACTCAACATATCCTAAATACCCAACCACTACTTCCTCTTGTTCAATAATCTCTACCTCCTCCTCTTGTTGTATTTCTTGCTTTAACTCCTCTTCTTCACCTTGGAGCTCTAAAATCACCTCTTCGCTAAGCTCTTTGGTTGCTTCTCCACATTTAATAATGGGAGTGCCTTGATCGCATAGGCTTAGCTGGGATGAGACCTTGTTGCTAAAGGCTTCTGCTATGATAGCCATCTTGGCTTCTAGCTCCTTGAACGCTTCTTCATGATGCGTACACCCAGCTAGAAGTTCTTGTTGCTCTCGCATTAGATTTTCCGATGAAGGTGGTGGTGGAAGAGAGGGTTCATTGTTTGAGGGATAGGCATTGTATTTGGAAGGTGGTTCATATTGGTGAAAGTCTTGAGGTGGTGTATATGGAATTTGTGGTTCTTGGGAGTATTGGTGTTGGAATGGTGGTGGCTCTAGATATGGTTCATATGGTGGTTGGTATGGTGTGTATGAGTTAGAATTATGTGGAGGTGAATAGTGGTATGAGGCTTGTGAGTATGGTGGAGGGCTATAGTGAGGAGGGGGTTCATATGTATGTGGTGGTTGTGGTTGACAATCGCAATAAGGGTCATCATAGATATTACATTGGTATGCATTAGGATTTGGATTGTACCCATAAGAATCTGAAGAGTAATCATGTTGGGGTGGTGCTTGAACGGCTTGGATGGCATAAAATGCCTTTTGGTCCTTGCGCATCTCCATGAGGAGAGTAGTCATGTCCCCAATCACTCTTGCCAAACTCGATTCGGAAGGAGGTTATTGCCAAGAAAGTTGTCCATAAGCTTGGGGCTCCTCCCACCTTTGATTTCCAAATCCTTGATGCACATCCTCATTGAAGCTTCCATTTCCTACAACATAGTTTGAATCACACTCATAGCCATAGAACTATGCATTATCATCAAAGGACAAAAAGAAGGACACTAAAGCCACAGATGGTGATAGCAGAGAAGAAGCAACTAGAAGACACCACCAAGAGGTTGTATTGTTACTTAATTTCATCCGCTTTGAAATGTTCTAAATTGGAAGTCTGAATGTACCCATGTTAATAGTCAATTGGTAGTTTAAGTCATTTTGCATTTTGTTGTGTTTAGTTTTGCAATAACTATGCTAGTCTAGGTGTGTGTGTTTTCACTTTCACTTGTTAAATGCTTGTTTTGTCCCCTGAGTCTTTTCGATTTGAATAAAAGAAATGTTTGAACAAGAAGTGGAATAATTCCTTTTTAGCAAGAAGTGAAATAACAGTAAGTGGTGGTATATATGTTTGATTGTGTAGTAGCTCACTTATAATGAATAAAAGGATAGATTGTTCCCCCTTTAGTGTAGATTAGCTTGCTGTCTATGAACCTTAGCAAAAACGAATCCTTGGATGAAAGAAAAACAAATAGAAAGAAAGAAAAGAAAAGCCAAAAGTGGGAACAAAAATAGAAGAAAGCAAAGAATAAGGCTAGACACCAATAGCTTGGACCTTAGAACATATGTCTGTGGTGTCTTTTTACTAGGATCTGCTTGGATGATTAGGTTCTGTGGAGTGCTTTAACACTTGGTAACTTGGGGTAACTAACCCGGGATTATCAACCGAAAATCCATTATCAAGAGCAACTTAGTTACAAGACACTTAGTAACCCAAAGAGGTGTTGGGCACCAATGTCTTAAGAGGAATTGTGAGCCAAGTGTCTGTAGTGAATATATGTTGAGTACAAATAAGCTAAAGAAGCTACTACAATACATGACACTGAGCTAAAGTTTACAGAAAAAGAAAATAAAGAAAAGCAATTACCAAGGATGAGTGAATAATAAGAGGTCATAGCAGTGTGTTAATTGATGCTTAAAGGAAACAGTCTATGCTTAAAGATCAATAAAAAGTGAGCTACTGCATTATCTGCATAAAACCCCATGAGCTACTAATAATGACTTGCTGATATGAACATCATCTTCTGTTTCATTCTTTCTTCCTAATAATTCAGTACTTGCTTAGAGACAAGCAAGATTTAAGTTTGGTGTTGTGATGCCAGGGCATCTTAGGCTATTTTCACTAGCCTTTTTCTTTATTTTTAATAGGTTTTATGCACTTTCTTGAGCTATAAGTAAGCAATTGGGTTATAAATTCATGTATGCCTAGATTCATTCAACCATGATTAATTTGATGCAATTTCATGAGAATTATGTTATAATTACTTGTATGCTAATAATGATAAGAATTCTCATGACTTTAGCAAGGCATTGATGCATATATTGGTTGATGATAGGTAACAGAAAGCCTGGAGGAAGGTTGAAGAAGGAGCCTGGAAAAGATCAAGAAGAAGCAACGTTGGTGGCCAAGTTGGACCACCAACATTGCCTTAAACGTTAGAAGAGAGGCAGAACAATTCTCTGCATGGGTTGCTAATGCTCACATTGGAGGGAGCATTGGACATCCAACGTTACCTAGAACGTTGTGATAAAATGTTCAATTCTGGAGCTGAATGATTTTTAAGCGACGCGTACGCATGAAAGAGCAAACAATTCTATACCCACGCGCAAGCATAAGTCACGCGCACGCGTGGAATCGCAAAATTGACCATCCACGCGTATGTGTGGGTCACGTGTACGCGTCACCAGACGAACATTGGAGTCCAACGTTGCCTCAAAAGCTAGCCTCCAACATCCACGATAGGGAGTCCAGAATTTGGATTTGAAAAACTTGAATCGACGCGTACGCGTCAGTGACGCGTAGGCGTGGATGGGAAAAATGGCAATGCAGGCATAAGCGTGGAGTATGCGCACGCGTGGATATGCCAACATTGGAGGGAACGTTGGAGGTCCAACGCTGAGGAAAATGCTCCCCTGCATGTTTTTAAAACTGGAAAATAAAATTTTTGCATCCTCGCGCACGCGTGCAGCACGCGCACGCGTGGATGAACATTTTTGCATCTTGTGCGCAAACATGCAAAGCACGCATACGCGTGAATAGCAGAACGTTGGCCTTCCAATATTGAGTCAAACGCCAATGACAACAAACTTATCAGGTTTTTCTGAAAGGCGTTTGAGTCAACGTTGGCCATCAAACGTTGACTCCAACGTGAAGCATCAGAATCTGAAATTCAAACAGATCTCTTCTCAACAGCAAGGGCAACTAGTTTGAGCCATTTCAACCCAATTTCATCAAGGCCAAAAGCCCAATTCAGAGATTGAAGATCAATGGAAGAGAGTATATAAATAGCTTAGAATTTAAGTTAGAAGGATCTTTTTTGGACTTTTACTTTCTACTGCACTTTTCATTTTTGTTGTTTCCATTTCCAGAATGTATCTTTCAATTTTAATTTCCATTTTTGAGAGCTATGAACAACTAAACCCCTTTTATTGGGTTAGGGAGCTCTGTATAAATTCAATGGATCAATACTAGTTTTTATTCTTCTTCTTTCTTCTCTCTTGATTTTACTAGAAAGCTTTCTTTCTTCATCCAATTGGATAGTTATATTGGGAAAGAAGCTATTCATACTTGGATATCTTCGGAACCTTGGAAGAGGAATGAGGAGATCATGCTAGAATTGCTTTCTCACATTGGATTAGATTGGGGTTTGGATGGATATAGTGACATGTAATCTTACCAATACTTTGATCTATGAATTTGTGTGGTATAATCAGTGACCAAACCTCATCTCTTCCCATGAACACTTAAATCAAGGAATTGGGCAATTGTTCATGCTTAGAGAGATTAGATTACCAAGGAATTGGGATCTAATCACTTAACATTACCAAGGAGATCAATGAATGCGTTGATTGAGGAAGAGATGAAAATGAATTTGATCCGGAGAATTATCACATCTCCTGACCCCAATGATTCCCCTTCTCTGATCTACCCATTCTGTTTACATTTCTACTCTTTAATTTCATGCTTCATCCCCATTCCCATTTAATTTCATGCAATTTAAGCTTCATTCATTTAATTTCCAGCAACTTACTTTCTGTCATTTAATTTCTTGCAATTTAAGTTTCCCGCCAAATTTACTTTTTGCAATCCCAATTAAATTCTGATTTCGCTCAACTAGCATAATTCTCTAATTAACATTGCTCAATCTACCAATCCCTGTGGGATTCGACCTCACTCTACAATGAGTTTTTACTTGACGACAATCTGGTGCACTTGTCGGAAGGAAATTCTTGAGAGATGGTTTCCGGGCGAATCAGTCTTTGGTCTTGGCTCTGGTTTTGATGGTTTCCCCACCCAAAGTTTGGGTGGTTCTTCCAACCAGGATTGTAGGTTTTGGAGTGTGGGTCATGAGATTGTCTTGATGAGTTTCCAATATAATTAGCTGATGCCAGGGCATTTTGGCCAGTTTCACTGACCTTTTCTTTATGGTTTTAAGGTAGTTTCATGCATTTTCTTAGAAAATAAGCAAGTTTTGGGTAAATATTCACTTACATCTTGATTCAACCAAACATTGTGAATTTTACATGATTTCATGAGAATTATGCATGAATTAAAGGATAAATTAAATGATGCATGTCTCATAACTTGGATTAGAGCTTTGATGCACTTTATTGCTTGATTTCAGCATAAAGGAAGCAAGGAAGAACCACGTTAGTAGCCACGTTAATGAGAAAAGTGATAGCCATTAATGCCTTCGTGAGCCATCATAGCCCACGTTAGTTGCCACGTTAACTATGTTAACGTGGAAACTAACGTGGAAGAGAAGTAGAACTCCAACGTTAGTGGTAAAAGTAAGTACCACTAACGCTCCAAAGTGGCAATTGTCCACGTTAAGAGTCACGTTAATTCAATTAACGTGAACTCTAACGTGGAAGAGGAAGATGAAGCCAACGTTAGTGACACTCACCTTTGTCACTAACGTTGGACCAAGCTCATAAGGGCCACGTTAAGAGCCACGTTAACTCAGTTAACGTGGACTCTAACGTGGGGAAGCAAAGAATGGCCAACGTTAGTGACACTCACCTTTGTCACTAACGTTGGACTAAGCCACTTTGAGCCACGTTAGTTGCCACGTTAACTCAGTTAACGTGGAAGCTAACGTGAAGGAGAGAATGATGAGCCAATGTTAGTGACACTCACCTTTGTCACTAATGTTGGGGATGGCTACCAATACCACGTTAGAGGCCACGTTAACGTAATTAACGTGAACTCTAACGTAGAAAAGGGGCGTTTTGGAGCGTTAGTGACAAAGGTAAGTGTCACTAACGCTCTCGAGGCTAAAGTGTGCTCACGTTAAGAGCCACGTTAGTTATACTAACGTGAACTTGATGCCAGGGCATTTTGGCCAGTTTCACTGACCTTTTTTTTACTGTTTTTAAGGTAGTTTCATGCATTTTCTTAGAAAATAAGCTAGTTTTGGGTAGATATTCACTTACATCTTGATTCAAGCATACATTGTGCATTTTACATGATTTCATGAGAATTTTGCATGAATTATATGACAAATTGGATGATGCATGACTCATGACTTGGACAAAAAGAATCATGTTAGCAGTCACGTTAGTCCCACTAACGTGGAATGGGTGCTAACTTGCAAAGTAAATGAGAAAGGTAATCACCAATAACGCCCTCGAAGCCATCATAAGCCCACATTAAGAGTCACGTTAACTAAGTTAACGTGAACGCTAACGTGGAAGAAGACAACAAGGCCAACGTTAGTGACACTCTCCTTTGTCACTAACGTTGGACCAAGCTCATAATTAGCCACGTTAGTTGCCACATTAACTTAGTTAACGTGGACTCTAACGTTAAGAAGCAAAAGAGAAGCCAACGTTAGTGACATTCACCTTTGTCACTAACGTTGGCCAAGCCTCCATAAGCCACGTTAACTCCCACGTTAACTAAGTTAACGTGGAAGCTAACGTAGAGAGAGCAATTGATAGCTAACGTTAGTGACACTTACCTTTGTCACTAAGGTTGGGGTGAACCACCAAGAGCCACCATGAGCAACGTTAACTCCCACATTAACTTAGTTAACATGGAAGCTAACGTGGATAAAGAGATGATTAGCCAACATTAGTGACACTCACCTTTGTCACTAACGTTGGGAATGGCTAGCATTACTATGTTAGAAGCCATGTTAACCTAGTTAACGTGGACTCTAACGTGGGAAAGGGGCACATTGGAAAGTTATGACAAAGGTAAGTGTCACTAACGTTCTCGAAGAATTGGCACTGCTACGTTAGAAGCCACGTTAACCTAGTTAACGTGGGCTCTAACGTAGGGACAAGGGAGGACTCTCCACGTTATTGGGAAAGGTAAGTCCCAATAACGTGTGCGAAGGACCAAGAAGCAACGTTAGTGGTCACGTTAGTGCCACTAACGTTGAAGTCAACGTGATCATATTTGGGTTAGGAACGTTAGTGAAAAAGGTGATTCTCACTAATGTTCTCGAACCCACACTTTCACTTAACGTTGACACCACTAACGTCCTGAGTCAAAGTCCCTGCCTACTTCACCTTTTCTCTCTGCAAGCAAAGCTAAGCCCAATGAGAAGGATAACTGCTTCAAACTCAAGATTCAGAGGCCCATACCCAAGACTTGAAGAGCCAACTAGAAGATGAGAAGAGTAGTATATTAGGAGTAGCTTTGAATTAGTTAGGGAGTTGGAAACTTTAGGGAGCCTTTGGCATAGAACTACTCTCTGTATTTTACTTTCTCTGCACTTCTAGTTTTATTTTCATCATGTATTCTCCATCTTGGTTTTCATTTTCCAGAGCTATGAACAACTAAACCTCTTTCATTGGGTTAGGGAGCTCTGTTGTAATTTGATGGATCAATATTAGTTTTCATTCTCCTTCTTCTATCTTTTCTCTTGATTTTACTAGAAAGCTTTCGATCTTCATCCAATTGGGTAGTTATCTTGGAAAAGAAGCTATTCATACTTGGATCTCTTCTGAACCTTGAAAGAGGAATGAAGAGATCATGCTAGAAATGCTTTCTCATGCTGGACCAAATTGGGTTTGGATGGATATGTGACTATAATCCTACCAACACTTGATTTGGGAAATGCATGTGGTATAATCAGTGACCATACTTCATCTCTTCTCATGAGCAATTGACCAAGGAATTAGCTATTGATCAAGATTTGAGAGATTGAATTACCAAGAAATTGGAATTCGATCACTTAAGATTGCCAAGGAGATCAATGAATGCATTGATTGAGGAAGAGATGAAAATGAACTTGATCCGGAGAATGCAACATCTCCTGAGCCCAATGAACTCCCCATTTCTGATCTTACCCATTCTCTTTAATTTCTGCCATTTACTTTTATGAGCAATTACCCCATTCCCGTTTAAGATTCTGCAATTTACTTTCTGCCATTTACATTCAGCTCTTTATTTCTAGCATTTACTGTTTATACTATTTACTCTCCCGCCATTTAATTTTCTGCAAATCTCAAATCAAATTCTGGTTTGCTCAACTAGAACATTCCTCTAATTAAAGTTGCTTGATCAATCAATCTCTGTGGGATTTGACCTCACTCTATTGTGAGTTTTTACTTGACGACAAATTCGGTACACTTACCGAAGAAAATTTTTTGAGAGAAAAGTTTTGTGCGTATCAAGTTTATGGCGCCGTTGCCTGGGATTGATTTTGAATCAACAATGATTAAATTGGAGCATAACTAGATTGAGCATTTTTCTTTTGTTTTATTTAAATTTTTGTTGAGTTAATTCGCTTTCAGTTTTAGTTAATTTCTTCCCTTCCCCCTACTTTTTCGTTTATTTTTTTTTTAGTTATTTACAATTCAGTTCACTAACCCACTAACTGTTTGATATATTGCATCACTCACACTAACAGTAATTCTAACAGAATACTTTCTGGATCTGTTTCCTTGCTTGTACCTTGTTGGTTGTATAACAGGGAGGAGAAGAGGGGCTTCAACTTCCTTTGATTCTGAACTTGAGAGGACCTTCGTTAGATTTAGGAGGGAAGCAAGAGGAAAAGGAGTAGTGGGTGCTGAGGAAGAGGAAGAGTACTTTGAACTAGACATGGAGAAGAATATGGAGAACATTCATGAAGAAGAGGCTCACAACCATGGCAGAGAAGGTCTAGCAAATCATGCTGGGCAAGAGAGAAGAGTTCTAGGCTCCTACATCAACCCAAATCCAGGAAACTGTGGGAGTAGCATTCAAAAGCCAACCATACATGCCAACAACTTTGAACTAAAACCACAGCTCATCACCCTTGTTCAGAACAACTGTTCATTCGGAGGAGGCGTCCCAGAAGACCCCAATCAACATCTAACCACCTTCCTGAGGATATGTGATGAGCGGATAATTTATACTCTTTTTGGCATTGTTTTTAGTATGTTTTTAGTAGGATCTAGTTACTTTTAGGGATGTTTTTATTAGTTTTTATGTTAAATTCACATTTCTGGACTTTACTATGAGTTTGTGTGTTTTTTTGTGATTTCAAGTATTTTCTGGCTGAAATTGAGGGACTTGAGCAAAAATCAGATTCAGAGGTTGAAGAAGGACTGCTGATGCTGTTGGATTCTGACCTTCCTGCACTCAAAGTGGATTTTCTGGAGCTACAGAACTCAAAATGGCGCGCTTCCAATTGCGTTGGAAAGTAGACATCCAGGGCTTTCCAGCAATATGTAATAGTTTATACTTTGGCTGCGTTTAGAGGACGCAAAAGGGCGTTGAACGCCAGTTCTATTCTGCAGTCTAGAGTTAAACGCCAGAAACACGTCATAAACCAGAGTTGAACACCAGAAACACGTTACAACTTGGCGTTCATCTCCAAAAGGAGCCTCTGCACGTTGAAAGGATAGGATGCAGCCATTGACCACGGTGATGCCTCCAGATGATTAGCCATGCAATGACAGCGCATCGGATCATTTTCACAGAGAGGATGAAAAGTAGCCATTGACAATGGTGATGTCCTTACATAAAGCCAGCCATAGAAAGGAATAGGACTGATTGGATGAAGACAGCAGGAAAGCAGAAGTTCAGAGGGACGAAAGAATCTCTATACCTTTATCTGAAATTCTCACCAATGATATACATAAGTATTTCTATTTTTATTTTCTGTCTATTTATTATTTATTTTCGAAAACTCCATAATCAATTATTATCCGCCTGACTGAGATTTACAAGATGACCATAGCTTGCTTCATACCAACAATCTCCGTGGGATCGACCATTACTCACGTAAGGTTTTATTACTTGGACGACCCAGTGCACTTGCTGGTTAGTTGTATCGAAGTTGTGAATGAAAAACAATTTATTAAGACGTGCGTACAGAGTTTTTGGCGCCGTTGCCTGAGATCACAATTTCGTGCACCAAGTTTTTGGCGCCGTTGGGACAACTAACGGTTCATCGTGTTGCTCAGATTTGGTAATTTTCTTTTTATTTTAAAATAAAAAAAAATATTTTCAAAAATTTTTCGAAAATTTTTCCTTTATTTTCGAAAAAAAATTATAAATCTTTTCAAAAATATATTGTTCTTCAGAATTTTTAAGAATAAATTCTAGAGTTTCATGAAGCATGTTGAAGCCTGACTGGCTGTAAAGCCATGTCTAAATTCATTTAGACTGGGGCTTCCAACCCAACATTATCAAGAGCAAGCTAGTTGTTGCTAATCCATCTGCTGTTGTTCCTGATCCACTTGATTTACATGCTAAAGCTTGACTGGCTATTAAGCCATGTCTAACCCTCAGATTGGAGCTTTAGACTAAGAGTGCAAAATTCCTGGAATTCATATTAAAAATTTTGGAATCCTTATTTTTCTTTTTCACAAATAATTTTCGAAAAATCCAAAAAAAATCATAAAATCATAAAAACCAAAAACATTTTGTGTTTCTTGTTTGAGTCTTGAGTCAAATTTTAAGTTTGGTGTCAATTGCATACTCATCTTGCATTTTTGGAAAATTGCATTCATGCATTGCATTCATCATAATCTTCAAGTTTTTCTTGATAACCCTTCTTGATTGATCTTCATATTATATGGTTTTGCGTTGCATGTTGTTTTTCATATGCATTCTTGCATTCATAGTGTCTGAACATGAAAGATTTCTAAGTTTGGTGTCTTGCTGGTTTTTTTTGCATATAAAATTTTCAAAAATAAGTTCTTGATGTTCATCATGATCTTCAAAGTGTTCTTGGTGTTCATCTTGACATTCATAGCATTCTTTCATGCATTCATTGTTTTGATCCAAAATTTTCATGCATTGCATCATTTTCATGTTTTTCTCTTTCATCATTAAAAATTCAAAAATCAAAAAAAAAATATATCTTTCCTTTCTTCTCTCATAAATTTCGAAAATTTGGATCAACTTTTTAAAAAATTTTTAAAAATTCAATTGTTTCTTATGAGTCAAATCAAATTTTCAATTTAAAAATCTTATCTTTTTCAAAATCTTTTTCAAAAATCAAATCTTTTTCATTTTTCTTATTTATTTTCGAAAATTTTAAAAATATTTTTCAAAAATCTTTTTCTTAGTTTTATCTCTTAATTTTTGAAAATATCATCAACAATTAATGTTTTGATTCAAAAATTTCAAGTTTGTTATTTACTTGTTAAGAAAGATTCAAACTTTAAGTTCTAGAATCATATTTTGTGATTTCTTGTGAATCAAGTCATTAATTGTGATTTTAAAAATCAAATCTTTTTCAAAACTGATTTCAGTCATATCTTTTCAAAAATATCTTCTTATCTTATCTTTTTCAAAAATTTGATTTTCAAATATCTTTTCTAACTTCTTATCTTCTTATCTTTTCAAAAATTGATTTTCAAAATTTGTTTCAACTAACTAACTAACTTTTTGTTTGTTTCTTATCTTTTTCAAAACTACCTAACTAACTCTCTCTCTCTAATTTTCGAAAATATCTTCCCTCTTTTTCAAAAATTCTTTTTAATTAACTAATTGTTTCAAATTTTAATTTTAATTTTCGAAAATCACTAACCATTTTTCAAAAATAATTTTCAAAATTCCTCTTTCTCTCTCATCTCCTTCTATTTATTTATTCATCTACTAACACTTCTCTCCCATCCAAAAATTCGAACACTACCTCCCTCTCTGTGTTCGATTTTTTTTTTCTTCCCTTCTTTACGTTACATTCTTTTCTTCTTCTACTCACACAGGGGAACCTCTATACCTGGGTAAAAAGGATCCCTATTATTATTATTTTTCTGTTCCCTCTTTTTCATATGAGCATGAGCAAGGACAAGAATATTCTTGTTGAAGCAGATCCAGAACCTGAAAGGACTCTGAAGAGGAAACTAAGAGAAGCTAAATTACAACAATCCAGCAAGCACCTTTCAGAAATTTTCGAACAAAAAGAGGAGATGGCAACCGAAAATAATAATAATGCAAGGAGGATGCTTGGTGATTTTACTGCACCTAATTCTAATTTACATGGAAGAAGCATCTCCATCCCCACCATTGGAGCAAACAATTTTGAGCTGAAACCTCAATTAGTTTCTCTGATGCAGCAGAACTACAAGTTCCATGGACTTCCATCTGAAGATCCTTTTCAGTTCTTAACTGAATTCTTGCAGATCTGTGATACTGTTAAGACTAATGGAGTAGATCCTGAAGTCTACAGGCTTATGCTTTTCCCGTTTACTGTAAGAGACAGAGCTAGAGTGTGGTTGGACTCTCAGCCCAAAGATAGCCTGAACTCTTGGGATAAGCTGGTCACGGCTTTCTTAGCCAAGTTCTTTCCTCCTCAAAAGTTGAGCAAGCTTAGAGTGGATGTTCAAACCTTCAGACAAAAAGAAGGTGAATCCCTTTATGAAGCTTGGGAGAGATACAAGCAACTGACCAAAAAGTGTCCTTCTGACATGCTTTCAGAATGGACCATCCTGGATATATTCTATGATGGTCTGTCTGAATTAGCTAAGATGTCATTGGATACTTCTGCAGGTGGATCCATTCACCTAAAGAAAATGCCTGCAGAAGCTCAAGAACTCATTGACATGGTTGCTAATAACCAGTTCATGTACACTTCTGAGAGGAATCCTGTAAGTAATGGGACGCCTCAAAAGAAGGGAGTTCTTGAAATTGATACTCTGAATGCCATGCTGGCTCAGAATAAAATATTGACTCAGTAAGTCAATATGATTTCTCAGAGTCTGAATGGAATGCAAGCTGCATCCAACAGTACTCAAGAGGCATCTTCTGAAGAAGAAGCTTATGATCCTGAGAACCCTACAATAATATAGGTGAATTACATGGGTGAACCATATGGAAACACCTATAACCCCTCATGGAGAAATCACCCAAATCTCTCATGGAAGGATCAACAAAAGCCTCAACAAGGCTTTAATAATGGTGAAAGAAACAGGTTTAGCAATAGCAAGCCTTTTCCATCATCCACTCAGCAACAGACAGAGAACTCTGAACAAAATACCTCTAATTTAGCAAACTTAGTCTCTGATCTATCTAAGGCCACTGTGAGTTTCATGAATGAAACAAGGTCCTCCATTAGAAATTTGGAAGCACAAGTGGGCCAGCTGAGTAAAAGAATCACTGAAACCCCTCCTAGTACTCTCCCAAGCAATACAGAAGAGAATCCAAAAGGAGAGTGCAAGGCCATTGAATTAATTACCATGGCCGAACCTGTAAGGGAGGTTGAGGACGTGAATCCCAGTGAGGAAGACCTCCTGGGATGTCCAGTGTTCAATAAGGAGTTTCCCTCTGAGGAACCAAAGGAATCTGAGGCCCATCTAGAGACCATAGAGATTCCATTGAACCTCCTTATGCCCTTCATAAGCTCTGATGAGTATTCTTCTTCTGAAGAGAATGAGGATGTCACTGAAGAGTAAGTTGCCAAGTACCTTGGTGCAATCATGAAGCTGAATGCCAATTTATTTGGTAAAGAGACTTGAGGAGATGAACCTCCCCTGTTCACCAATGAACTAAATGCATTGGATCAACTGAGATTGCCTCAGAAGAAACAGGATCCTGGAAAGTTCCTAATACCTTGTACCATAGGCACCATAACCTTTGAGAAGGCTCTATGTGACCTTGGGTCAGGGATAAACCTCATGCCACTCTCTGTAATGGAGAAACTGGGAATCTTTGAGGTACAAGCTGCTAAAATCTCGTTAGAGATGGCAAACAATTCAAGAAAACAGGCTTATGGACAAGTAGAGGACGTGTTAGTAAAGGTTGCAGGCCTTTACATCCCTGCTGATTTCATAATCCTGGATACTGGGAAGGATGAGGATGAATCCATCATTCTTGGAAGATCCTTCCTAGCCACAGCAAGAGCTGTGATTGATGTTAACAAAGGTGAACTAGTCCTTCAATTGAATGAGGTCTCCCTTGAGTTTAAAACTCAAGGACATCCTTCTATAAACATGGAAAAGAGGCGCAGTAAGCTTCTTCCACTGCAGAGTCAACTAGAGCCCCCACAGTCAAACTCTAAGTTTGGTGTTGGGAGGCCACAACCAAACTCTAAGTTTGGTGTTGAACTCCCATATCTAAACTCTAAGTTTGGTGTTGGGAAGTCTCAACAATGCTCTGAACATCTGTGAGGCTCCATGAGAGCCCACTGTCAAGCTATTGACATTAAAGAAGTGCTTGTTGGGAGGCAACCCAATTTTTATTTAATTATATTTTTTATTAATTATATGTCTTCATAGGTTCATGATCATGTGGAGTCACAAAAACAACTGGAAAAATTGAAGAAAAATTAAAAACAGGATTAAAAACAGCACACCCTGGAGGAGGAGTTCACTGGCGTTCAAACACCAGTAAGGAGCATCTGGCTGGCGTTCAACGCCAGAACAGAGCATGGATCTGGCGCTGAACGCCAGAAACAAGCATAGAACTGGCGTTCAACGCCAGAAATATGCTGCATCTGGGCGTTGAACGCCCAGAACAAGCATCAGTTCGGCGTTTAAATGCCAGAATTGCATACAAAGGCATTTTACATGCCTAATTGGTGCAGGGATGTAAATCCTTGACACCTCAAGATCTGTGGACCTCACAGGATCATCTCAGGATCTGTGGACCCCACAGAATCCCCACCTTCCCTCCTCATAATCCTAGATTCTTCCACATCTTCTTCTTCATCTATTCTTTCTTCTCTTGCTCAAGGGCAAGCAAAATTCTAAGTTTGGTGTGGTAAAAGCATAAGCTTTTTGTTTTTCCATAACCATTGATGGTACCTAAGGCCAGAGAAACCTCAAAAAAAAAAAAGAGAAAAAGAAGAGAAAAGGGAAGATAAAAGCTTCCATAGCTCAGTGGTAAAACATTTGACTGCAAATCAAGAGATCCCTGAGATACCTCAGGGGATACATTTTCCCCCACACAATTATTGGGAGCAACTAAGGATAGGAGCACCAAAATCACTAGGGATCAAGCAACAAAAACAAGGAAGAGACATAGAAGAGCTCAAGGACATCATTGGTTCCTCAAGAAAGAAACGCCACCATCACTAAGGTGGACTCATTCCTTGTTCTTAAATTTTCTGTTTTTTGTTTTCTTATGTTAAATGTTTATCTATATTTGTGTCTTTATTACATGATCATTAGTGTCTAAGTGTCTATGCCTTAGACTAGTGAATATGAATCCATCACCTCTCTTAAATGAAAAATATTTTAATTCAAAAGAACAAGAAGTACATGAGTTTCAAATTTATCCTTGAACTTAGTTTAATTATATTGATGTGGTGACAATGCTTCTTGTTTTCTGAATGAATGCTTGAACAGTGCATATGTCTTTTGAAGTTGTTGTTTAAGAATGTTAAATATGTTGGCTCTTGAAAGAATGATGACAAGGAGACATGTTATTTGATAATCTGAAAAATCATAAAAATGATTCTTGAAGCAAGAAAAAGCAGTGAATACAAAAGCTTGCAGAAAAAAAATAGAAAAAAAATAGCGAAAAAAAAAGAGAAAAAGCAAGCAGAAAAAGCCAAAAGCTCTTAAAACCAAAAGGCAAGAGCAAAAAGCCAATAACCATTAAAACCAAAAGGCAAGGGTAAATAAAAAGGATCCCAAGGCTTTGAGCATCAGTGGATAGGAGGGCCTAAAGGAATAAAATCTTGGCCTAAGCGGCTAAACCAAGCTGTCCCTAACCATGTGCTTGTTGCGTGAAGGTGTCAAGTGAAAACTTGAGACTGAGCGGTTAAAGTCAAGGTCCAAAGCAAAAGAAGAGTGTGCTTAAGAACTCTGGACACCTCTAATCGGGGACTTTAGCAAAGCTGAGTCACAATCTGAAAAGGTTCACCCAATTATGTGTCTGTGGCATTTATGTATCCAGTGGTAATACTGGAAAACAAAGTGCTTAGGGCCACGGCCAAGACTCATAAAGTAGCTGTGTTCAAGAATCAACATACTGAACTAGGAGAATTAATAACACTATCTGAACTCTGAGTTCCTATAGATGCCAATCATTCTAAACTTCAATGGATAAAGTGAGATGCCAAAACTATTCAAGAGGCAAAAAGCTACAAGTCTCGCTCATCTGATTGGAGCTATGTTTCATTGATAGTTTGGAATTTATAGTATATTCTCTTCTTTTTTTCCTATTTGATTTTCAGTTGCTTGGGGACAAGCAACAATTTAAATTTGGTGTTGTGATGAGCGGATAATTTATACGCTTTTTGGCATTGTTTTTAGTATGTTTTTAGTAGGATCTAGTTACTTTTAGGGATGTTTTTATTAGTTTTTATATTAAATTCACATTTCTGGACTTTACTATGAGTTTGTGTGTTTTTCTGTGATTTCAGGTATTTTCTGGCTGAAATTGAGGGACTTGAGCAAAAATCAGATTCAGAGGTTGAAGAAGGACTACTGATGCTGTTGGATTCTGATCTCCCTGCACTCAAAGTGGATTTTCTGGATCTACAGAACTCAAAATGGCGCGCTTCTAATTGCGTTGGAAAGTAGACATCCAGGGCTTTCCAGCAATATATAATAGTCTATACTTTGGCCGAGTTTAGATGACGCAAAAGGGCGTTGAACGCCAGTTCTACGCTGCAGTCTGGAGTTAAACGCCAGAAACACGTCACGAACCAGAGTTGAACGTCAAAAACACGTTACAACTTGACGTTCAACTCCAAAAGGAGCCTCTGCACGTGGAAAGCTAAAGCTCAGCCCAAGCACACACCAAAGTGGGCCCTGGAAGTGGATTTCTGCATTTAAACTTAATTCTGTAAACCCTAGTAACTAGTTTTGTATAAATAGGACTGTTTACTATTGTATTTGGCATCTTGGGACGTCTAGTTCTTAGATCATGGGGGCTGGCCATTCGGCCATGCCTGAACCTTTCACTTATGTATTTTTCAACGGTAGAGTTTCTACACTCTATAGATTAAGGTGTGGAGTTCTGCTGTTCCTCATGAATTAATGCAAAGTACTACTGTTTTTCTATTCAATTCAACTTATTCCGCTTCTAAGATATTCATTCGTGCTTCAATATGAATGTGATGAACGTGACAATCATCATCATTCCCCCACGAATGCGTGCCTGACAACCACTTCCGTTCCACCTTAGATTGAATGATTATCTCTTGGATCTCTTAATCAGAATCTTTGTGGTGTAAGTTAGATTCCGGAAAGTCTTAACCTTGTCTGTGGTATTCCGAGTAGGATTCTGGGATTGAATGACTGTGACGAACTTCAAACTCACGAGTGCTGGGCATAGTGACAGACGCAAAAGGAGGGTGAATCCTATTCCAGTATGATCGAGAACCTCAGATGATTAGCCGTGCCGTGACAGAGCATTTGGACCATTTTCACAAGAGGATAGGATGCAGCCATTGACCACGGTGATGCCTCCAGATGATTAGCCTTGAAGTGACAGCGCATCGGATCATTTTCACCGAGAGGATAAAAAGTAGCCATTGACAATGGTGATGTCCTTACATAAAGCCAGCCATAGAAAGGAGTAGGACTGATTGGATGAAGACAGCAGGAAAGCAGAAGTTCAGAGGGACAAAAGCATCTCTATACCTTTATCTGAAATTCTCACCAATGATATACATAAGTATTTCTATTTTTATTTTCTGTCTATTTATTATTTATTTTCAAAAACTCCATAATCAATTATTATCCGCCTGACTGAGATTTACAAGATGACCATAGCTTGCTTCATACCAACAATCTCCGTGGGATCGATCCTTACTCACGTAAGGTTTTATTACTTGGATGACCCAGTGCACTTGCTGGTTAGTTGTATCGAAGTTGTGAATGAAAAACAATTTATTAAGACGTGCGTACAGAGTTTTTGGCGCCGTTACCTGAGATCAAAATTTTGTGCACCAATATGCGATACTGTGAAGTCTAATGGTGTTCATCCTGACACCTATAGACTACTTCTGTTCCCTTTCTCACTCAAGGATAAGGCATCTAAATGGCTGGAATCCTTCCCTAAGGAGAGTTTGACAACCTAGAAAGAGAACAAGGAACCATAATGAACAACTCAGCTTTAATGTCTTCAAACTCTCACAAGAAACAGAGGAACCAAGGACGAATCACAGTGAGATATTGAATGAAGAAACAAGCACTGAACAAGGCAAACAGCAATTGCCACAGCTCAAAGAAAATCAGGAGGAACCCAAACCACCAGAATCATATGAGACCAGTAACCACATTTCCATAGAGGAGGAGGTCACAAAGAGTAAGACAATATCACAAGGAACAAAGAAGAAGGTACCAAGGAGGTAGAGGAACAAGAAGATCCCTACCGAGGACTTCTCTCCAGGGGATAAATTGATCTCAGCTTACTTGCCAGATATCCCCCCTGATCTCCCCACTGTACCATCTCAGTTACCTAAGGTCTTCACTATCAACAGAGTTCTCTCCTTGGAACATGTAGAGATCATTGATACAACCACTGGATATAGGTTTACTGCCAGAGGAGAAGACATGAAGCATTATCAACCTCCCTGATGAAGGAGAAACGTCAAGCTAGTGACGCTAAAGAAGCGCTTCATGGGAGGCAACCCATGTTTTATATGGTTTTAGAAAATAGTGAATAAGTCAATATTCATGAATCCCAACCCAAAGTTGACAAACACTTGGTGAAATCCTTATTAGGCAGTATATAGTGAAGAATAAGTTTGGTGTTCAAAGCATGCCGAGAGAGCATGAATGCAAACCAGAGCATGCTAATCTCGGTGCCTTGAACAAAACTTTTTCATCACAGTGCTACAAACTAAGTTTGGTGTCACCCAAGGTGCCACCAATGTGTATATAAGGATACACAGTTAGTTAGTTAGTTGGTGTTCATGAATAAATAATCCACTTCGTTTTCTTTATTATTCTAGCCAAAAAGTTTAATTTCTCAATGATATTAATTTTTCTTATTTTTTATAGGAAAAGGGAAAGGAGCATTGAAGGGGATTGATTGGACAATTAAATGAGGAAGGTTCGGACACCACAAGAGGAGGGTACTACACACGTGCATCAAGGAGGGATGCATTGGAAAATGTTGCCATGCAACATTGAAAAGAATGAGACCCTTGAAGACCGAACCAAGCCCCCTCATAAAGACGATGATCCTTGTGCCCATCCCCTATAAAACCCCATCCGTCCATCCAACAACCACCACATCAATCCATACCCTTCATTCCCTCATCATTTCCCTATATAAGTGAGTCCTAGTCCGTACTTTCCCTTCACACTCAAACCCCCATTCTCCACACTTCACACTTTCGCATCCAAATCACACCTTGTCCTAACCAACCAAATTCCTCATCTATCCGTACCTTCCACTCTCTTCACACAGCAACTCAAATTCATGGCAGCATCAAGCTCCAAGAGGCAAAAGAGGAAGGAACCAGTGGAGAGCATTCCTTTCGACGAGAAGAGATTCAAAACTGCGTTCCATGAACTCGAATTCGAACGGGTTAAGCTCAAGAAGATACTGCCTGAGTTAACATTCCAAATTGACGAGGAGGAGTGCCCACAGATTCAAGAGAAGATTGAACAAAGGGGTTGGCAAAGACTTACGAACCCAGAGCGGAAGATTAATTCAAACCTCATCAAAGAGTTTTATACAAATGTGGTCAGAGAAGACAAAACCAAGGCTCCCACCTTCAAAAGTTACGTAAGAGGGAAAGAGGTGGACTTTAGCCCCAATGCTATAACAAGGACTCTTCAGTTGAAATCACCACATTTTAATGAGCTTGGTTATCAAGCAAGAGTAAGTAAGAGCCCTGATGATGATGAACTCGAACAAATCGTGAATGACATATGTGTTATAGCAGCTGACTGGGAGAGGTATGCGTATCGGAGACCCCGATTCATCAAGAGAGGAGACCTCAGCCTAGAAGCCAAGGGATGGTTCGAACTCGTGAGGAGGTCTATCCTCCCAGCCGCAAACAATTCTGAGGTCAACGTCACTCGAGCTACTATGGTACATTGCCTAGTACGGGGTGGAGATATCAACGTGCATGAACTGATAGCTAAAGAAATTCAAGAGTCAGCTGAGAAGATTGATTCGGGTGCCAGGCTTTGGTACCCCAGCACCATCCTCAGACTGTGCACGAAGGCCAGGGTTGTCTTCGAGGATAGCAACCCAGATTGGTTAAATCCTGGGAGGCTAATTACCTTTCAGCGTCTAACTTATACGACGCCTGCTCAGCAACAAAGAAGGCCTCAAATAGGGAAATGAAATCCAAAAGAAGGACCTCACCAAGAAGAGTCTCATCAGGAAAAATATCAACAAGAAGAACATCATGACCCAACCAACTTGAATATGAATCACTTTCTAAGAGCCATTGAAGATTTGGGGATGAGACATATGGAAGGACAAGAACAAATACTACGCCTTCAGTCCAACTGGATGAACCAACAAGAGGAGTGGCAGAAACAACAAATGGAGCAGCAACAGGAACACAACTCCCAACTCACTCAAGCCATCCACCAAGTTACTGAGAGGCAAGAACGTCAAGATAAGCACTTGCAAGAACTCAACCAGCGGCAAATAGCTCAGATGAAAGCATTCAATGAGTTCAATGTACTTAATGAAGGACGGCAACTACATAGGGAGGAGTTCAACGTAAACACTCAAGCCAAGTTGAACTACATGTCTAGTCATATGCATCATCTACACTATGCTATCCCCACATATGATGAGGTCCAAAAAGATTTTGTAGAACAAGAAGAAAGGAAGGTGAAACAGCAGAAGGAAACACTAAAGAAGAAGATGGAAGATGGTGGTTTCTGGAAGAAGTTGATTGGAAAAAGCAAAGGGAGTGGGAGTACGAGCACTCAAGAGGGACACAAAGAGGACAAAAAAGGAGGGGAGCATGGGCATCCACATGAGTAAAAGGTGGTGGAGTTCCTTCTTTGGTCCATCTTTTTCTATGCTTTAAATAAGGAAGACCTTGTATGAAATAGAACATGCTTCCATGTTAATTTGAACCTTTTTCAATTCTGTCTTTTAAAATTTTTGTTGATTAGGGCTGTATTTTCTAGTCTGAATGTCATTACTGCATCATTTCCTTACTTAATTATATGCTTGTCCTTTTGAATCAAATGAAAAGAGAATGAGTATTTTATAAAAGACCAGAGTGGAGTTCATACTATGGAGTAAGTTCCTGAGTTTGTGGTGTGGTCATAAGTTAGCTAAGTTGGTTCAACCACAAGGTGGGAAGACAACTATCTGTCATGAATCATATGCTTGAACACACTCCATGAGACTAGCTAAATAACAAGATCCTAATAAGAAAAAGGGAAAGAACAATCAAAGTTGAAGAATAAAAGAAAAATAGCAAGAAAAGAGGCTAGGCACCAAGGGTTTGAGTCTTGAGGGATGTGTCTGTGGTGTTCCTGTACCAAGGATCTGCTTGGATTTCTAAGCTCTCAGGGGTGCTTTATCACTTGGTAACTTGGGTTAACTAACCCGGGATTATCAGCTGAAAGTCCACTATTAAGAGCAATCTTTGCTACAGAACATTTAGTAACCCAAAGAGGTGCTGGACACCAAGACCTCAAGGAAAGAAAATAAACAATCCATGTGCCTGTGGTGTGTATGTATGGGGGAGAGACTTGAGGAAGTAAGTCCTTAGGGGTGCTTCAACACCTAGCACCTTGAACCAACTGGTTCGGGAGTGTTGGCTGAAAGCTTATTCTAAAGAGTTGCCCCCTTACAGAGCACTTAGCCTAAGAACACAAATAAGCCCTAAAATGACAACAAAAAGATCAATGAATAAAAGTCTCATGGGATGCAATCAAGTGAGTATTCTAGAACATGATAAAGGTCTGAAAGCCAGTGAAAGAATGAACCTAAGTTGCTATGCATGAAACAACCATAAAACCAGGAACATGACTTCCACAAGAATGACTCATTTCTCTTGGCATTCCATTCATCATTCTCTTGTTCCAGTACTTGCTTAGGGACAAGCAAGATTTAAGTTCGGTGTTGTGATGCCAGGGCATTTTGGCCAGTTTCACTGACCTTTTCTTTACTGTTTTTAAGGTAGTTTCATGCATTTTCTTAGAAAATAAGATACTTTTGGGTAGATATTCACCTACATCTTGATTCAAGCATACATTGTGCACTTTACATGATTTCATGAGAATTTTGCATGAATTATATGACAAATTGGATGATGCATGACTCATGACTTGGACTAGAACTTTGATGCACTTTGTTGCTTGATTTCAGGACAAAGGAAGCAAAGAAGAACCACGTTAGTAGTCACGTTAGTCCCACTAACGTGACCTCTAACGTGGAATGGGTGCTAACTTGCAAAGTTAATGAGAAAGGTAATCGCCAATAACGCCCTCGAAGCCATCATTAGCCCACGTTAAGAGTCACGTTAACTAAGTTAACGTGAACTCTAACGTGGAAGAAGACAACAAGGCCAATGTTAGTGACACTCTCCTTTGTCACTAACGTTGGACCAAGCTCATAATTGGCCACGTTAGTTGCCATGTTAACTTAGTTAACGTGGACTCTAACGTTAAGAAGCAAAAGAGAAGCCAACGTTAGTGACATTCACCTTTGTCACTAACGTTGGCCAAGCCTCCATAAGCCACGTTAACTGTAACAACCCTGATTTTCGAGTACATGAGATCTTTTCTGAAAGTACGAATTTCTCCGGAAGATCAGTAAAGGGAACACCTCTGCTATATCATCAAGCATCTCAATCCTCATTATCATTATGTCATCCTTAAGCTAGAACCTCCTTTGAGGCAAGCTCGATAATGCAATCGCGAAGAACCTAGTTTTTGAACCGTATCGGTTGGCAGTTTTGATTCTGATTTTCGTAAATAGTCTCTGTTTGACGAACCGGACTCGAATCATGAGATGAGAGAGATAATAGTATAATATTATCATTATATTAGTATTAGAAAATGCTTGAATGACATTATAAGGTTATCTGGTCTGTTTTTGTTAAAAACAGAAAATCGGTTTAACCGGGTTTACGGTTTACTGGTGCACCTTAGCACCAGCACTCTCTGATGAATTTAGCAATGCTAAGGCCTCATTATAAATGTTCTATTATCATAATAAATATGTTACTAGTGTCATTTATGCTAGTAGCTCAGAAAATAATTTTTAGAGATGTTTTTACGAGAGTTCCAATACACCTAGTTTTAGTAGTTGTACACCAGAGATATTTTAATATTATTTTAATCCACCTCCAAGCCAACCAATCACAACTCACCTTACACCCCCAAGACCTCCAAGGCTGTCTCATATCATCATTTTGGCCGAAAATAACAAGAGAGAAAAGAGAGAAACTTTTATGAACACTTAATCTTCAAATCTTGATTTCTTCTGAACCAAAACTCAAATCAAAACTCCGATTTCACCAAAATGATCCTCTCTTCTTCCTCTACATAACCATGTGACTTATCAAGGCTGGAAATAAGGTGAGATGGCTGTCTCCCTCCCTCTTCAATTCGGTTTTCAAGGAAAACCATGCAAAACATGTGTTTTCTTGATGTTCTTCCTTAGGAATCATGCTTAACTTGACTTGAGGGCCAAGAAACATTAATTTTCAGCAAGTCTAAGGTGAGATATCTCTTCTTAACGTGCTGAGGGAGATTTGGTCAGTTGAGAGTTTGTGGATTTAAAGTTGTTCTTGATGTGTTTTAGGAGGAAAAAGTGCTTAAGGACCACCTGAAAGTCTAACCAAATTTGGAGCAGCAAATCAAGGTAGGGATTGACGAATTTAATCTTGATTGATTGTGTTTGAGTTGTGTGATTATGATATGGTTTGGCTGTGCTTGAAATTGATTGTTTGTATGGGTAATTCTTGTTGAAATTTTGGTGAAAATTTGATGAAATTTGATGATATTCAACTTTGAATTTGTGTTCTTCATGGCTGCTGGAAAAACGAACCCTAGACCTTAAATTGGGGTTCAATTTGTGTTAAAATCATGTAGAAAAGATGGGGTTTTAGTGGCTGCAAATTTATTTTGAATTATGGTAAAAATCGGTTGCTGAAAAGACTGAAAAACGGGTAAAAACAGAGAAAGAATCTGAAGAGTATACGAAGAACACGAAGAACACTTTGAGTGTGATGAAGAACAATGAAGAACACCTTTTTGATTCATAAAAGGACAAGGAAGTAATTAATTTGGTGTTTGAGGGGTTATATGGTAATTTCTGGAAGTTAGGGTGGTAAAAGTAGAAATATTAAAAGTTACGGGTGGTAAAAAGTGAATTTTAAAGGTTAAAGGTTAAAGTAAAGTTAATTTTCGAAAATTTAATAATAAAATAATAAATAATAATAAAATATTAAATAATAATATTTAATTAAAAATAATATTTTAATAAAAATAATAAAATAATGCAGAAAAGGCAGTTTTCTGTAAAAGCTTTAGAAAGACAACTTTAAGCGTAAAATCTCATAATTACCTTCATAAAACACTTAAGGAGTGGTAAGAACATATTAGTGAGGCAAAGATAAAGGAAAGATAAAAAGTTAAAGAAAAGATAAAAACCAAAGAAAAGTCTGTAAAGTTTTAACGACAGAAAAACAGACACAGACTAGTGAACGAACTAGGGCAACTTAGTTAGTACTTGAGTCACGACTAGGGTTAGGTATTATATGAAAAGTTAAACTGTTTCAGTATAGACTTAATGAATCTATACTTGGGACAGACTAACTATTCATACCAAAATTTACATAAGCTTTAAATACATACGTTAAATAGAGAAATTAGAGCAGAGTAGAGAGATACAGAGAAAAGAAAAACCAGAACAGAGTAAAGAGATATAAAGAGAAGAGTATAAGAATAAAGAGTTAAGCCTTGTAGCATGATGTTCGGTTGGATGTTCATCTGCTGCTTTTCCATTGGCCCTAGAGGTCCTGTAGGCCCAAGTTCACCTACAGTGAGTTGTTATTCCTGTAGGCCGAAGTTCACCTGCAGTGAATATCAATTGTGTATCTCAGGGTGTTGCTCCTGTATGCCGAAGTTTACCTACAGAGAGTTGTGATACCTGTAAGCCGAAGTTCACTTACAGGGGCGCTATTTCTGTAAGCCGAAGTTCACTTACAGAGGTGTTATTTCTGTAGGCCCAAGAGATGTGTTTATTCATTTGTTGCGTTAAGGCAACTCTAGATATACTTGTATAATCATCTGCTGCAGAGAGGCAGTCAGATAGATAATGGTGTGATCACTGAGAACGCTTTCCTGCGGTACAGATCCATATTTTATTTCTGTAAGGCAGAGGGCTTATTTCCTGCTACAGAAGTACCGTGACCACCTGTTCCATTTCTGTAGTGGCAGAGGGGTTATTTCCTGTATACAGAAGGTGTGTCGGCTTACATCCCTGCAGTGGCAGATGTGTTATTTCCTGCGTGCAGTGGACCCTGTGGTGGCAGAGGGGTTATTTCTTGTACACAGGGGTATAGCCAATAGGAAAGCCTTATCCAGACAGAGGTTGCTGGGTTACGTCGGGAGCGGGTAGAAACCGACAAATGAGCTCATTACCTGCACTAGGACTAGACATGCATCATTCTTGTCTGCGCATCATTCTCTGTTGCATTCCTTTCTGTGTGTGGTTTATTTCTTTATGTTTGTCTGCTTGCATACTATTTCTGTGTTTTATTGTATTCTTTTGTTTGTGTTCTACTTTCTATTGCCTCTACTTTTTCTTTCTATCTTTATCTTCTGTTTACTGCTTCGCTGTATTATGTTATTTGTTTGCTAATCGACCCCAAGTAAATGAACGTAACTAATAACCCCGACCCTACTAAGAACTCCCCAGTTCTTACCCCTTCTCTCTCCCTTCCCCCTTCAGATGGAAGTAAGAGTACCTTACCATAGTTCGCTGATGACCGTTCGCAAGAAGAGGATTCTGCTCTAGATAGTCTTATGAGTCTAGGGTGAATATCGTTCTCTGATTATATGTAAATACTGTGAGACCAGCCAACGTTTGCGCCCCTTCGTATGCGCACTTTAACCTAAATCCTGTGTATGAGATTTCTATTCTGTGGATACTTCATGAGGTACCAGAGAGATGTCCTGTGGAAAAGTCTGATCGTGCAGAGGAGTAGCAGATGATGTTCTATCTTTTGATGACGTTCCACCTGACTTGAGTTTTGAAGACCTAGAACGTACTTTCCCTCGCTTTAGTAGTTTAGAGGGACTAGGTGAGTATAGAGTCTAGGCTAGCCTGGGTGCCAGCTTAGGGACTTCTTGAACAGGTCAGGACCTGGGATGTTGTATGTATATATATGTATATAGTTATTATCTAGTTATATCTAGGGGTGTCCTAACTAAAGATCTTTACTCTAATAAAAGCTGGATAACCGAATGATATCAACTGCTTGTGATATATTTATGTATGGTTGTTTATAACTGTTTTATCTGATATTAGTTGTGAATTGCTTATGAATGATTTCGTCTATTAATCCAAATGTTTTCAAAAAAAAAAAAAAGTACCTCGCAAAATAACTACGCTTTTAACAACGAATCAGGCTCATATAATAAATAATAGATAATAGATAGGTAGACAAGTTGGTAGCGCTCAGTTTCTAGTATGATCATGACGTACCAGAAATTGGGTCGTTACATTAACTCCCATGTTAACTTAGTTAACGTGGAAGCTAACGTGGAGAGAGCAATTGATAGCCAACGTTAGTGACACTTACCTTTGTCACTAACGTTGGGGTGAACCACCAAGAGCCACCATGAGCAACGTTAACTCCCACGTTAACTTAGTTAATGTAGAAGCTAACGTGGATAAAGAGATGATGAGCCAACGTTAGTGACACTCACCTTTGTCACTAACGTTGGGGATGGCTAGCATTACTACGTTAGAAGCCATGTTAACCTAGTTAACGTGGACTCTAACGTAGGAAAGGGGCACATTGGAACGTTAGTGACAAAGGTAAGTGTCACTAACGTTCTCGAAGAATTGGCACTTCTACGTTAGAAGCCACGTTAACCTAGTTAACGTTGGCTCTAACGTAGGGACAAGGGAGGACTCTCCACGTTATTGGGAAAGGTAAGTCCCAATAACGTGTGCGAAGGACCAAGAGGCAACGTTAGTGGTCACGTTAGTGCCACTAACGTTGAAGTCAACGTGATCATATTTGGGTTAGGAACGTTAGTGAAAAAGGTGATTGTCACTAACGTTCTCGAACCTACACTTTCACTTAACGTTGACACCACTAACGTCCTGAGTCAAAGTCCCTGCCTACTTCACGTTTTCTCTCTGCAAGCAAAGCTAAGCCCAATGAAAAGGATAACTGCTTCAAACTCAAGATTCAGAGGCCCATACACAAGACTTGAAGAACCAACTAGAAGATGAGAAGAGTAGTATATATAGGAGTAGCTTTGAATTAGTTAGGGAGTTGGAAACTTTAGGGAGCCTTTGGCATAGAACTACTCTCTGTATTTTACTTTCTCTGCACATCTAGTTTTATTTTCATCATGTATTCTCCATCTTGGTTTTCATTTTCCAGAGCTATGAACAACTAAACCCCTTTCATTGGGTTAGGGAGCTCTGTTGTAATTTGATGGATCAATATTAGTTTTCATTCTCCTTCTTCTATCTTTTCTCTTGATTTTACTAGAAAGCTTTCGATCTTTATCCAATTGGGTAGTTATCTTGGAAAAGAAGCTATTCATACTTGGATCTCTTCTGAACCTTGAAAGAGGAATGAAGAGATCATGCTAGAAATGCTTTCTCATGCTGGACCAAATTATGTTTGGATGGATATGTGACTATAATCCTACCAACACTTGATTTGGGAAATGCATGTGGTATAATCAGTGACCATACTTTATCTCTTCTCATGAGCAATTGACCAAGGAATTGGCTATTGATCAAGATTTGAGAGATTGAATTACCAAGAAATTGGAATTTGATCACTTAAGATTGCCAAGGAGATCAATGAATGCATTGATTGAGGAAGAGATGAAAATGAACTTAATCCGGAGAATGCAACATCAACTGAGCCCAATGAACTCCCCATTTCTGATCTTATCCATTCTCTTTAATTTCTGCCATTTACTTTTATGAGCAATTACCCCATTCCCGTTTAAGATTCTGCAATTTACTTTCTGCCATTTACATTCAGCTCTTTATTTCTAGTATTTACTATTTCTGCTATTTACTCTCCCGCCATTTAATTTTCTAAAAATCTCAAATCAAATTCTGGTTCGCTCAACTAGAACATTCCTCTAATTAAAGTTTCTTGATCAATCAATCTTTGTGGGATTCGACCTCACTCTATTGTAAGTTTTTACTTGACGACAAATTCGGTTCACTTGCCGAAGAAAATTTGTTGAGAGACAAGTTTTGTGCGTATCAGAACTCTAACGTGAGAAAGGGGGACTCTCAACGTTATTGAAAAAGGTGAACCCCAATAACGCGTGCGAAGGACCAAGAGGCAACGTTAGTGGTCACGTTGGTGCCACTAACGTTGAAGTTAATGTGGACCATTCTTGGGTTAGGAACGTTAGTGAAAAAGGTGATTGTCACTAACGTTCTCGAACCCACACTTTCACTTAACGTTAACGGCACTAACGTCCTAAGATAAAGTCCATGCCTACTTCACACTCTCTCTCTACAAGTAAACCTGAGCCCACTGAAGAAGATAACTGCTTCAACTCAAGATCCAAAGGACCATATCCAAGACTTGAAGAGCCAACTAGAAGATCAGAAGAATAGTATAAATAGGGAGAGTTTTGAACTAGAAAAGAGCTTTTTGGCACTATTAGAATTACTCTTTGTATTTTACTTTCTCTGCACTTCTAGTTTAACTTTTAGAATGTACTCTCCATCTTTGCTTTCCATTCCCAGAGCTATGAACAACTAAACCCCTTTCATTGGGTTAGGGAGCTCTGTTGTAATTTGATGGATCAATAATAGTTTTCATTATTCTTCTTCTTTTTTTTCTCTTGATTTTACTAGAAAGCTTTCAATCTTCATCCAATTGAGTAGTTATCTTAGAAAAGAAGCTATTCATACTTGGATCTCTTCTGAACCTTGGAAAAAGGATGAAGAGATCATGCTAGAAATGCTTTCTCATGTTGGACCAAATTGGGGTTTGGGCGGATATGGTGACATATAATTCTCCCAATACTTTGATTTGGAAATACATGTGGTATAATCAATGACCACACTTCATCTCTTCTCATGAGCAATTAGACCAAGGAATTGGCTATTGATCTGATTTGAGAGATTGAATTATCAAGGAATTGGAATTCAATCACTTAAGATTGCCAAGGAGATCAATGAATGCATTGATTGAGGAAGAGATGAAAATAAACTTGATCCGGAGAATGCAAAATCTCCTAAGCCCAATGAATTCCCCATTTCTGATCTTACCCATTCTCTTTACTATATGTCATTTACTTTCATGCTAAACTTCCCTTCCCCATTTAAGATTCTGCAATTTACTTCCCATCATTTATTTTCTGCTATTTACTTTCCCGCCATTTAATTTTCTGCAATTCTCAACTCACTTTCTGCTTAGCTCAACTAGAACATTTTTCCAATTAAAGTTGCTTGACCAATCAATCCCTGTGGGATTCGACCTCACTCTACTGTGAGTTTTTACTTGACGACAATTCGGTATACTTGGCCGAGGGAGATTTGTTAAGGGACAAGTTTCCGTGCATCATTAGCCTGCTCCCAATCTCCTCCTTCTTCTGCATTGAACTCCTCTTGGGCTGTTGGTGGTTGAGTATTGATTGCTACAACTTGGTTCTTCTCCATCTGCTTGGTGAGGTCAGCCAATTCCTTAGCAATCGTCTTGTTCTGAGCCATAATTGCGTCCATGTTGTTTAGCTCCATCACTCCTCTATTGTTGCTTCTTTCAGAGGCACAGGAATATTCATTATTAGCCACTGTTTCAATGACATCAATAGCCTCTTCAATGGTTTTCTTCTTGTTGAGAGAGCCTCCAGAAGAATGGTCTAGAGCCTTTTTTGACTCATATGATAGCCCCTCATAGAAGATATGTAGTTGCAGCCACTCATTGAACATATCTGGGGGACACTTCCTTGTCAAGTCTTTATATCTTTCTCATGCTTCATAAAGGGTCACCCCATCTTGTTGTCTGAATGTTTGAATCTCTGTTCTCAGCCTATTGACTCTTTGTGGAGGATAGAACCTTGCCAAGAACTTGTTTACCACATCTTCCCAAGTTATGAGGCTCTCTTTAGGGAATGACTCTAGCCACTTAGATGCCTTGTCCCTGAGAGAGAATGGGAACAAGAGCAATCTATAGGTGTCAGGATGAACACCATTGGACTTTACAGTATCACAAGTTCTTAGGAATGTGGTCAAATGTTGATTAGGGTCTTCTTGGGCACTTCCTCCGAATGAACAATTGTTTTGGACAAGAGTAATGAGCTATGGCTTCAACTCGAAGTTATTGGCATGAATGGTTGGTTTGAGAATGATGCTCTCACAATTCCCAGGGTTGGGGTTAATGTAGGAGCCTAACACCCTTCTCTCTTGTTTAGCATAGTTGGATGCACCTTCTCTGGCATGATTATGCACCTCTTCAACATGATGATTCTCCATATCATCCTCTATGTTCATGTCTAAATCATCCTCTTCTTCTTCTGCACCAACAACCTTCTTTCCTCTTGATTCCCTCCTTAATCTAAGGAGGGTTCTCTCGGGTTCACTGTCAAAGGATGTTGAAGTCTTTGCTCGTCTACCTGTCATGCACTCAACAAAACAGGCAAACAGTAAGTGGAAAACTCACAGTTAATGAAAAAAATATGGTTAGAGAAATTAATCAAACAGTTAGTGGAGTTAGTGAATTAGTTAAGCTGGAAAGTAAAAGAATAAAGAAAAATAACTGAAAGTGCAAAAAGAAATAACTGTAAACAACAAAAGAAAAGAAAGATGCTCAATCTAGTTATCCTCCAATTTAATCATTGTCAATAAAAAATCAATCCCCGGCAACGGCGCCATAAACTTGATGCACGAAAACTTGTCTCTCAACAAATTTTCACTGGCAGGTGCACCGGATTGTCGTCAAGTAAAAACTCACAATAGAGGGAGGTCGAATCCCACAGGGATTGATTATTGATCAACTTTAATTAGAGGAATGTTCTAGTTGAACTGAGTTAAATTTGAATCTGGATGTGCAGAAAATTTAATGGCGAGAAAAGTAAATTGCAAAGAATATAAATGACTGAATGTAAATTGCAAGGTGTAAAAAAGCAGTAATTAAAGTGCAGAAAAATAAATGGGAATGGGGTGGTTAAGCATAAAAGTAAATAACAGAAATTAAAGAGAATGGGAAGATTAGAGATGGGGAGTTCATTGGGCTCAGGAGATATTGTATTCATCGGATCAAGTTCATTCTCATCTCTTCCTCAATCCATGTAACTCATTGATCTCTTGGCAATCTTAGGTGATTGAATTCCAATTCCTTGGAAATTCATTATCTCTAAGCTTGAACAATTTCCCAATTCCTTGATCTAATTGCTCATGGGAAGAGATGAAGTATGGTCACTGATTATACCACATGTATTTCCAAATCAAAGTATTGGTAGGATTACATGTCACTATATCCATCCAACCCCCAATCCGGTCCAACATGAGAAAGCATTTCTAGCATGATTTCCTCATCCCTTTTCCAAGGCTCAAAGGAAATCCATGTATGAGTAGCTTCTTTCTACTCAATTGAATGAAGATCGAAAGCTTTCTAGTAAATCAAAGAAAAAGGAAAGAAGAAGATGAATGAAAACTATATTTGATCCATTGAATTACAATAGAGCTCCCAAACCCAATGAAATGGGTTTAATTGTTCATAGCTCTGAGAATGGAAAGTGAAATGAAAAAGTACATTGAAAGTAAACTAAAATTTGTAGAGAAAGTAAAATTGGGCAGAGTTGCAGTACTCAGTGTGTAAGCCCCCTTTTCTAACTTAAACTCTAAGCTATTTATACACTTTCTGCATTTAGTCTTCAAGTACTTGGACTGGGCCCTTTTGCCTGTGTTAAAGCTAGTTGGGAGTGGCCTTCAGTGACATTGATGAGGACGTTTAAAAGTTAACGTTCATACTCTTCCTGGGTGCCTTTTCGTATTGAGATTGGGTTGACGTTGGAGTTTATGCTGGAGTTCAATGTTTGCCAAACAAGGCTGGGATGTTAGCGCTGAAGTTTAACCCAGCGTTTGACTCAACGTTGGACCTCACGTTGGAGTTCAACGTTTGTTCGTCCATGCGTATGCGTGACCTACGCGTGCGCGCCGATTGGCCAAAATGCACATGCACGCACACGCATCGTTGTACATTTTCCCAATCTCCAAAACTTGAAATATGTCGAGCACGTTAGAGGTAACGTTGGACCACCAACATTTCCTCCAATGTTGGCACCTCTGTACCCCCAACATTGGACCCATAGTTGGAGTCCAACTTTGCTTCCAACTATGGTCTCTTGAATTGAAGTTTGAGGCATAGTTGGAGTCCAACTTTGCCTCCAACTATGCACCTTTCTCTTGGCCAATGTTTGAGGTATAGCTGGAGTCCAACTTTGCCTCTAACTATGGTCTCCACCAACGTTGCTTCCCTTTGATCCTTTCCATGGCCCTTTTTTTGTTGCTTGTTTTCTCTCCCTTCCTTAACTTCCTTTTCACCTATCATCAATCAAACACTTGCATAAAAATTTGCTATAATTCACAAGAGATTTGCATCATTCAATCATCAAGCAAAATTTGCATAAAAACCTTATGACATGGCACATAAACAACCAAGTTTGATTAAATCAAGAGATGCATGAAGTTCTTATCTAAATACTTACTTATAGCTCAAGAAAGAGCATAAAACCTAATGAAAACAAAAGAAAAAAGCTAGTGAAACTAGACTAAGATGCCTAGGCATCAATGGCGCCCTTGCCGGGGATTGATTTTGATTGACAATGATTAAATTAGAGGATAACTAGATTGAACACTTTTCTTTTCTTTTGTTGATTAGTTTTATTTCAGTTTGTTTTCTGCTATTCTCTGCAAATTAAGTTATTTTTCCCTATTTATTTACTTTCTAGCACACTAATCCACTAATTGTTTAATCAATTATACTAACCACTCTAACCATCATTTTCAACAAGAGTGAATCATTCCCTTGCATTTTCTTGTTTGTTTACTAAGTGTATGACAGGTAGAAGAGGAGGAGCCTCAACTTCTTTTGATAGTGAACCAGAGAGGACCTTCCTTAAACTAAGGAGGGAAGCAAGAGGTAAAGGTATAGTTGGTGAAGAAGAGTTAGAAGAAGATCTGGATGTTTCAATGAAGGAGGAAGCACATAATCATGTTGGAGAAGGTTCTGGTAATCATGTTGGGCAGGAGAGAAGAGTGCTAGGCTCTTACATCAATCCCAATCCTGGGAATTATGGGAGCAGCATCTTGAAACCTACCATACATGCTAACAATTTTGAGCTCAAACCACAGCTAATCTCCCTTGTTCAGAACAACTGTTCATTTGGAGGAAATGCTCAAGAAGATCCAAACCAATATTTAACCACATTCTTGAGAATTTGTGACACTATGAATGCCAATGGTGTACACCCTGACACCTATAAGAAGCAAAGTGGCTAGAGTCCTTTCCAAAGGAGAGTTTTACAACTTGGAAAGAGGTGGTGAATAAGTTATTGGAGAGATTCTACCCTCCCCAAAGAGTTAACAGGTTGAGGGCTGAGGTACAAACGTTTAGACAACAAGATGGAAAAACTCTCTATGAAGCATGGGAGAGATACAAGGAACTGACAAGAAAATACCCTCCGGACATGTTCAATGAATGGGTACAGGTGTACATTTTCTATGAAGGATTGTCACAAGAATCAAAGAAGGCCTTAGATCACTCTTCAGGTGGCTCTCTCAATAAGAAGAAGACAATTGAAGAGGCAATAGACATCATAGAAACCGTGGCCAACAATGAATACTTCTATGCCTCTGATAGAAACTCAAGAAAAGGAGTGATGGAGTTGAGTCATATGGATGCATTGCTAGCTCAAAAGAAGTTGATTACCAAACAATTGGCTGACCTCACCAAGCAGATGGAGAGGAACCAAGTTACAGCAGTCAATACTCAACCACCAGCTCAAGAAGAGGTGAATGCAGAGGAAGGAGGTGATGGGTAGCAAGCCAATTATATTGGAAACTCATCAAGACAACCATACGATCCACACTCCAAAACCTACAATCCTGGTTGGAAGAACCACCCAAACTTTGGGTGGGGAAACCAGCAAAACCAGGACCAAGATCATAGACCTCAGAACTCCAACCATTACAACGATTCCACTTACTAACACTCCAACCAAAGACCATCTCAAGCCCCACACAACAACTCCTTCCAGCCTCCATATCAAGCACAAAATGGCCATCCCCAACCTCCAAATTCCAACCTACCATCCTCATCTGAGGATAGATTATCCTGGATTGAGGCCTTGCTTGGAGACCTTTGTAAGGAATTTCAAGACAACAGAGCATTCAAAGAGGAAGTAAGGTCTAACATGAAGAACCATGGAGATGCCATCAAGAAGCTTGAATCCCAAGTAGGATTTCTTTCTCAACAGATCCCTAAATCCACTGACAGTTTTCCAAGTGACACTGAGAAGAATCCAAGAGGAGAAACAAAGAATGTGAGATGGGAAGAATGCAAGGCAATCACTCTAAAAAATGAAGAAACCTTGGAGAAAGAAATTAGCAGGCCAACAGAGCACAACCAAGGGGTTCTAAAGGAGAAGTTCGAAGAGATAGAACAAGGCATTAGCCCTGCACAAGAGAAGGATCCAATGGAGAAGGAAACCTTGAAGCCATATGTGCCAAAAGCACCATTCCCTCAAAGACTCAGGAGTGGTGAGAAAGAAAAGATGTATTCTAGGTTCCTGGACACATTTAAGTCTCTTCATATCAACATTCCTTTCATTGAATCCCTCAAAGAGAGGCCTTCATATATCAAATGCATGAAGGAGTTGCTAACCAAGAAGAGTACCTTAAAAGGTGGGCAAATAGTAGTAATGATTAATGAGAGCAATGCCCTTATCCAGAAGGATTTGCCCACAAAGAAGAAAGATCTAGGGAGTTTTCACATCCCTTGTACTATAGGGGATACAATGATTGACAGAGAGTTTTGTGATCTTGGGGCAAGTATAAATCTAATACCTCTGTCTCTCATAAAGAAGCTGCAACAATGAGTTAAAATCCACAATGTAACTCTTCAACTGGCTGACAAAACCCAGAAACAAGCATTGGGAGTGGTTGAAAATGTGCTGGTTAAGGAAGGAAGTTACTTCCTCCCTACAGACTTTGTTGTTCTTGATATGGAAGAAAGCTATCTTTATCAAATCATTCTAGGAAGACCATTCTTAGCCACAACCAGAGCACTCATAGATGTTAAGCAGGGAGAGTTGATATTGAGAATACATGATGAACAACTCACCTTTCATGTCTTCAAGCCCTCACATGAATCTAAACAAGAGAATAAAGACCTGAAGGATGATCACAAGGAAGCATTCTTGGAGGAAATAAACAGTGAATCACAAGCAAAGCCTCTGAAGACCTCCTTGGTAGAAAAATAAGAAGCTTAAGTGATACAACAATCAAAGAAGTCCAAGGAGGAGCTGGAACCACAAAACTCAAAATGGACAGTCAACAAGGACCCTCCTGACATAAGAATCACTGAAGCACCACTTGAAGGAGAGAAGAGAATTGGGAAAAAGCTACCAAGGGGATGGAGAAACAAGAAGATCCCTACAAAGGATTTCTCTCCATGGGACAGAGTGATATCGATCCACCAACCACTAATACCACCTCATTTTCCTGTGATACCATCTCAATTACCTCAAGTGTACACAATCAACAAAGTCCTCTCATTGGAGCACATAGAAATTCTCAGGGAAGAAAGTGGAGATAGATTCACCATGAGAGGGAAGGACCTGAAAAATTATGATTATCTTCCTCCCTAACAAACAGAGAACTAATGTCAAGCTAGTGACAATAAACGAGCGCTTGTTGGGAGGCAACCCAACCAGAGGTAACTCTCTTTTCTTATCTTTTTCAATAAAAGAGTGAAGTAGATTTTTCTGTATTGCAAGGAGTTAAGTTTGGTCTTGCACACCAAGGTAATTATGTCAAAAGTCAACAATTCACGAGCGAATGTGTGATAATACGTTTGGTGTTCCACCATAAATTTCAATTAACCACATGATGATCCTCAGAAGCATGATTAATTACCAACTCTAAACAATCATAGAAGTCATTTGACTTTGCAATTTTCTTTCAGTTTGTCTTTATTTTAGAAAAATAAAAGCACAAGATGACACTGCATACAACTTATTGCACAAGGAAGTAAGCAAGGAACTAAGTTTGGTGTTCACACACCAGAGTAAGTTTAGAGGCTTACAAGTACACACGAATTCTAACTATTCAAGTTCTTGAGAAGTAAGCAACTTTCATTACTGTTGTAGGAAAAGCAGTAAAACCCTTAGAAGGAATATGCATCATCACCCAGGATGGAAAAAGAAAGACACAATAGCTAAAGGAGGTGGTGACAAGGAAGAATCAAGAAGCTATCAAAAGTTTGTATTGCTCCCTAACTGTTCTTAAGATGGCAATTTGAAAGTGTGCTTGTTTTGGTGTAATCAATGTTCCTTCAATCTTTCAGTCATTTGCATTTGGTTTCCTTTCTTTAGTTTATCTTAGGCTTGCTAGCTTAGATATTTAGGCCACTGCACCAATGCTTAGATTGTATGCTTGGTTCTTAAGTTCAATGAAAGAAATGAAAGAAAATTGTTGTGAAAAACAGGAGTGAAATCCAATGTGCAGAATAAAGCCCTAGTGTTGTGGTGGTATTTGCTAGCTAAGTTGGTTCATCAATAAGGCACAGGGCTAAGACATCTCTTGAATTATGAGCTTGAAGTGCATTCTATGAGACTTAAATGAATTAATAAGATCCTAAAAAGAGAAAAAGAAAATGAAAAAGAAATAAAAGAGCAGAAAAAAAAACTAGGCACCAATAGTTTGAACCTTGAGGCATGTGGCTGTGGTATTGATGACTTGCTTCATCTACCCTTTTTTCTTGCATAAAAAGGACCATAAAAGAGTACAATCTCATTATATCATGGCAATTCATGCATTATTTGATGACATTATAGTACATTGCTTTGAAATGAGGTTGCGCTGAAATTCAGGTGAAAAAGACATAAAAAAGGGGAAGAAAACAACAAAACAAGCTGGGCGTGTGAAACTGGCGTGCCACTTGGAGCAAACACCACTAAAATGCATTGTCGTGGCACGCCGGAAGCTGGGCGTGGCACGCCAGTACTAAAGCCCAGAGAGGATCCTCCAAGCATTTACATGGGCGTGGCACGCCAGAAGCTGGGCGTGGCACGCCAGTACAACTTTCCAGAGAGCAACAATGAAGGCCACTAAAGGGGCGTGGCACACCAGGCTGGGCGTGGCACGCCTAACCCACCACTTGAGCCATGGGCATGCCACTTGGTATCGAAGTCGTGGCATGCCAGCTTTAAAAATCACTGGGGCGTGTCACTTGAGGAGTCAGGCATGGCACGCCAAGCTAAGAAGGCTACAAATGAATGGGCGTGCCACTTGAGCAGTATGGCGCGGCATGCTAGTACAAAATTCCAAAAAAGAGGTTAAAGGCTAAAAAGGCTGGGCATGCCACTTGAGATTGAAGGCGTGGCACGCCAAGCTTCTACCCTTACTTGGGCGTGCCACTTAAGCATCTGGGCGTGGCACGCCAAGGTACAAAGAAGGCCAAAGCAAAGGCAAGGCGAGCCACTTGGTGTTGAAGGCATGGCACGCCAGCTCAAGATTCTCACCTGGGCATGCCACTTGAATGCTGGGCGTGGCACGCCAGCTACTGGAACAAAGGCAAATGATGGGCGTGGCATACCAACCCTTGGGCGTGGCACGCTAGTACAATTTTTTAGAGAGAGAGACAAAAGGGCAACCATATGGGTGTGCCACTTGGCGTAGAAGGCGTGCCACTTGGGTCTCAGGCATGGCACGCCATCACCACCAATCAAGCAAAAGAAGACCTGGGCGTGCCACTTGAGTTCTGGGCGTGGCACGCTAAGCAAGGGAGCCAAACACATGATGGGCGTGGCACGCCAGAACCTGGGCGTGCCACGTTAGTTCAACTTTCCAGAGAGATAGATCAAGCACATAGCATGGGCATGGCATGCCAGACCCTGGGCGTGCCACGCTAGTTCAACTTTCCAGAAGTTAAGAAGAAGAGGGAGATGGCCTGGGCGTGCCACTTGGGCTTGAAAGCGTGGCACGCCAGGGATGCTAATGAAGGAGGGCGTGCCACTTGAGAGTTAGGCATGGCATGACAAGCCAGAATCAGAGTAAGGTGTGGCACGCCACTGAAGCGCCAACCACACGCTAGCTGTGAGAACACGTTTATTGAGTTTCTTTTCCCTCCAAAATCTAATTTTCTTTTCACTTTTGTATTTTCTTTATTTTCTAGTGCTAGGAGTAGTATAAATACCTCCTAAAAGTATTGAAAAGGGGGATAAGCAGTTGAGCTATTAGTTGAAGCATAGTTAGATTTACTTTTTCCATCTCTTACTTTTCCTTGAGCTATGAGTAGCTAAATTCCCTCTCATTGAGAGAGGGAGCTCTATTGTACTTGATGGATTAATGATAACGAATTTCTTCTTCTCTTCATCTTCTCTTTGATTTGCTAGAAGGAATTTCGTTCTTTATGCTAGTGTTCAATTGTACCGACCCAACTCCCAGTATGCCATGGTCATACAAAAAGCTAAGTGTTACTAACTTGTCCTTCCTAACTATTATCTATTATTTAATATATGAGCCTGTGCCTTGTTAGAACGTTGCCAATTTTATGAGTAACTTTTTTTTATTATATCGTTGCGGATAACAAGGCAAAATAAACAGGCATACATTGAGAGAAGTAGAAAGGAAGCATAAATAAAGAAAGAAACACAACTGATAATGTACATCATGTACACTATAACAAAACTTTTAGCGTTTACACAAGATCAAGTCAGTTTACATCCTCGTCATCCTACGCAGCTAATATATACATGACACTCCCAGGGCCTGGCCCATACAAAAAGCCGCTAAACTAGAACCCAGGCTAGCCTAACCACTATATAGCTCCTAGCTCTCGAGTGTACTAACACAAGTGAGAGACTAAATATCAGATAATGTCAGACTAGAGTGTCATCAAAAGAATTCCCCTTCCGCAATCAAACTATATCTACATGTGGCCGTTCAGAAAATCACCGTAAGGCTCGTCTATCTCCTCATCCTGCTCTATCTCTATCTCAGGATCCTCCTCCTCCTCATCGTCCGCAGCTACAGTTATACCCTCAGATCCACCAGAAACACTGCTGTCACTATGTACAAAACCATTCACGAGCACAGGTCCGTTCGCGTATATAGGAACTATCCCACCGTCCGGTAGTGCCGGCTCATCAGGCTGTGGAAAGTCGGGGATCGGCTCAGGGGGAAAATCCCAGTCTGGTGGTATCACAGGTACGTAGTCACCAGCTAACTCGGGCTCATCAGGAATGATAGGCTCAGGTACCACCTCATTCAAAGGTTGAGTTGGTATAGGGTGTCTGGGATTATCAAGAAAAGGATGTCCAGGTGCGTCAGGATGTAACCAGGATATGGGAAAGTCGTAAGGAGCATCGGGGTCAAAATGCGGGCTAGACAGAGGATGTTGAAAAGCTTGATTAGGTAACGCATATCGTCTAATACGAGGCTCTAAACCCATAATGACGTAACTGTGATGTACCGGATCCTCGTAGACGTAAGGGTCCTTGAACTCATAGAAGATCACACCTGTTTCCATCTGAGGGTGAGGAAGGGAGAGAAGGGGTAAGAACTGGGGAGTTCTTAGTAGGGTCGGGGTTATTAGTTACATTCATTTATTCGATTCCGATTAGCAAATGGATATTAGAATACAGTAAAGTAGTAAACAGTAGTTAAAAATAGATAGGAAAGACAGAAAACAGAACACAAACAGAAGAACACAAGGAAATAGAGCACAGACATAACACTCAAGCAGACAAACATAAAGAAATAGTTCACACAAAAGAAGGAAAGCAACAAAGAATGATGCACAGACAAGAATGATGCATGTCTAGCCCTAGTACAGGCCATGAGCTCATGTGTCGGTTAGCACCTGCATTCCCGACATTTATCCGGTCACGAGTTCACGATTTCCCGGATACGATCTTCTGTTCAAATAAATGCGCATATAATTATTAGCAGCTCTATTGAGACATCCTTTGCTTTCTACTCGCAGGAAATATACTCTTGGGAACGAAAAATTGTTGTAGGTATCCTAGTTTCCCTACAGAAACTCTTGGGTTCCCTTAAGCAACAGATAATAAATATTATCTCTTGGGTTGCATTAAGCAACGAATAAGCAAACAATATCTCTTGGGTTGCCTCAAGCAACAATTAACCTTTCAATAAGCCTTCTGCTCTTAGTCTCTTTACCCTGCTCTGATTTCTCTATTTAACTTGTGTATTTAAAGCTTATGTAAATTTCGGTATGAATAGTTAGCATGTCCCAAGTATAGGTTCATTAAGTCTATACTGAAACAGTTTAACTTTTCATATAATACCTAACCCTAGTCGCAACTCAAGTACTAACTAAGTTGCCCTAGTTCGTTCACTAGTCTCTGTCTGTTTTTCTGTCATTAAAATTTTACAGACTTTTTCCTCGATTTTTATCTTTTCTTTATCTTTTTATCTTTATTTTATCTTTGCCTCACTAAAATTTTCTTACCACTCCCAAAGTGTTTTATGAAGGTAATTATGAGATTCTGCACTTAAAGTTGTCTTTCTAAAGCTTTTACAAAAAAACTGTCTTTTCCGTATTATTTTATTATTTTTATTAAAATATTATTTTTAATTAAATATTATTATTTAATATTTTATTATTATTTATTATTTTATCATTAATTTTCGAAAATTAACTTACCTTTTACTTTTAACCTTTAAAATTCACTTTTTACCACCTGTAACTTTTAATATTTCTACTTTAACCACCCTAACTTTCAGAAATTACTAAATAACCCCTTAAACACCAAAATTTTTACTTTCTTGCCCTTTTAAGGATCTAAAGCCTGTTCTTCATTGTTCTTCATCACACTCAAAGTGTTCTTCATGTTCTTCATAAATTCTTCAGATTCTTTCTCTGTTTTAACCCATTTTTCAGTCTTTTCAGTAACCGATTTTTACTATAATTCATAATAAATTAGCAGCCACTAAAACCCCATCTTTTCTACATGATTTCAACACAAATTGAGCCTCAATTTAAGCTTAGGGTTTCGTTTTTCCAGCTGCCCCAAGAACATGAACTTTAAAGCTTGAATTTTATCAAATTTCATCAAAATTTCACCAAATTTTCACCAAGAATCAATCATATATGCAATCAATTTTTAGCACAGCCAATTTATACAATATTCACACAACTCAAACACAAATAATCAAGATTAATTTCGTGATACCCTACCTGGTTTTGCTGCTCCTAATTCAGGTAGACTTTCAGGTGGTCCTTTAGCACTTTTCCTCCTAAATCACATCATGAACAACTTTAAATCCAAAAACCTTCAACTAACCAAATCTCCCTCAGCATGTTAGGAAGTGATTTCTAACCTTATACTTGCTAGAAAGTCACGTTTCTTGGCCCTCAAGTCAAGTTAAGCAAGATTCCTAAGGTAGAACATCAAGAAAACACATGTTTAAACATGTTTCCTTGAAACCGAATCAAAAGAGAGATGGTGCAGCCAACTCACCTTGATTCCAGCCTTGATAAGTCATATGATCATTTAGAGAAAGAAGAGATGATCTTTTTGGTCGGATTGGAATTTTGATTTGAGTTTTAGTTCAGCAAAAATCAAGTTTGAAGATTTGGAACTAAGAACTTTTCTCTTTTTTTCTCTCTACCTATTTTCGGCCACAAAGTGAAAATGAGCCAGCCTTGGGGGTTTTGGGGGTGTAGGGTGAGTTGTGATTGGTTGGCTTGGAGGTGGATTAAAATAATATTAAAATATCTCAGGTGTATAACTACTAAAACTAGATGTATCGGAACACTTGTGAAAACATCTCTAAAAATTATTTTTTGAGCTACTAGCATAAATGACACTAGTAACATATTTATTATGAGAATAAGACATGTATAATGAGGCCTTAGCATTGCTAAAGTCATCAGAGAGTGCTGGTGCTAAGCTGCACCAGTAAACTGTGAACCCGGTTAAACCGATTTTCTATTTTTAACTAAAACTGACCAGGTAACCTTATAATATCATTCAAGAAGCTTCTAATACTAATATAATTATAATATAATCCTATTATCTCTCTTCTCTCATAAATCGAGTCCGGTTTGTCAAACTGAGACTATTTACGAAAAACCGAATCAAAACTCCTAACCGATACGGTTCAAAAACTAGGTTCTTCACGACCGAGTTATCGAGCTTGTCTCAGAAAAGGTTCTAACTTAAAGATAACATAATGACAATGAGGATTGAGATACTCGATGATATATCAAAGGTTTTCCCCTTACTGATTTTCCGGAGTTCTCTGTACTTTCGGAAAAGATCTCGCGTACTCGAAAACCGGGGTTGTTACATTCTACCCTCTTAAAAGAAAATTTTGCCCTCAAAATTTCAGTTACCTGAGAATAGAAACGGGTAATTAGCTTTCATCTTATCTTCCAGTTCCCAGGTGTGCTCTTCTTCTCCTCTTTGTCCCCAAGCTACTTTGACCAAGCGAACAGTTTTGTCTCTTAGGTGCTTATCACTTCTTTTTACGATCCGAACTGGTGACGGTTGATATGTCAAATCGTTTCGTAACTGTACTATCTCTGGTTGTAAAATGTGACTCTCGTCAGAAATATATTTCTTAAGTTGCGAGACATGAAAAACATTATGAAGGTTTGACAGATATGGAGGAAGGGCTACTTGATAAGCTACTAGACCGACTCTTTTAAGTATTTGGAAAGGTCCTATGTATCGAGGGTTAAGCTTTTTAGTCTTAAGGGCTCTACCTATTCCAGTAGTCGGGGTTACTTTAAGAAAGACATGGTCTCCCTCACTAAACTCTAAGGGTCTACATCTATTATCAGCATAGCTCTTTTGACGGCTCTGTGCTGTCTGGATCTTCTGGCGGATCCCCTTTATCTTCTCAGTAGTTTCTTGCACTATGTCTGGACCTAAGACACTAGCTTCTTCGTCGTCATTCCAACACAATGGTGTCTGACATCTTCTTCTGTAGAGAGCTTCATATGGTGCCATCCTAATACTTTGTTGGTAACTGTTGTTGTAGACGAACTCGACCAATGGCAAATACCTATCCCAACTACCTTGGTTATCCATCACACAAGATCTTAGCATGTCTTCCAATGTCTGGATTGTCCGCTCTGATTGTCCATCTGTCTGAGGATGGTATGCTGTACTCATATGCAATTCTGTTCCTAAAGATTTCTGGAAAGCTCTCCAGAATCTGGAAGTAAACCTCGGATCTTGATCTGAAACAATTGACAAAGGTATTCCGTGCAATCGTACGATTTCTTGAATATATATCCGTGCCAGCCTTTCTAATGTATAGTCAACTCGAATCGGAAGGAAGTGTGCTGATTTTGTCAACCTGTCCATAATTACCCAAATGGCACCGTGTCCTGTTGAGGTCCTTGGCAATCCCGTGACAAAATCCATAGTGATCTGCTCCCATTTCCATTGTGGTATTTCTAAGGGTTGCAAGGTTCCTGATGGTTTCTGGTGTTCCACCTTCACCTTCTGGCAAGTTAAACATTTTGAGACATAATCAGCTACCTCTTTCTTCAAGCCCGACCATCAGAACATTTGTTTCAAATCCTGATACATCTTTGTTACTCCAGGATGCATAGAAAATCTACTTTGATGAGCTTCTGCAAGAATCCTTTGCTGCAAATCTTCAGAGCTAGGCAGACAAATTCTGTTATTGTATCTCCAAAGACTGCTACGATCTAGTCTTACAGCTTTTGGTTCCTCTACTTTCATCCATCTCAGCATCGTCATCATTTCTGAGTCCTGTGCTTGTGCTTGCTGAATCCTAATCTTAAAATCTGGTGTTATATGTAATTGGGCCAAACGGACTCCACTTGACGTCTCAGTCATAGCCAACTTAAGGTCCTCAAATTCCGCGAGTAACTTTTCTTCCTTTATCATCATCCAAGAGATACTCGAATTCTTCCTGCTCAATGCGTCTGCCACCACGTTCGCTTTTCCTGGGTGATAACTTAACTTAAAATCATAGTCCTTTAGGAACTCCATCCACCTTCATTGTCGCATATTAAGATCCTTCTTGTCAAAGATATACTTTAAACCTTTGTGGTCATAGAAAACTTCTAGTTGAGCGCCATACAAATAGTGTCTCCAGATCTTCAGAGCAAACACTACTGCAGCCAACTCCAAGTCATGCGTCGGATAATTTCGTTCATGAGGTCTCAGCTGCCGGGAAGCATAAGCCACCACATTTTTGTCTTGCATCAGCACACATCTAAGTCCTTTATGAGAGGCGTCACAGTATACTTCAAAAGGTTTCTACGGGTTGGGTAGTACTAATACAGTTGTAGTTGTTAACTTTTCCTTAAGCATCTTGAAACTTCTATCACACTTAGTCGTCCAAACAAACGGAACTTCCTTTCGTGTAAGGTAAGTCAAAGGTAAGGCTATCTGTGAAATCCCTTTAAGAAACCTCCGGTAATATCCAGCAAGTCCGAGAAAACTCTGAACTTCTGTAACGGTCGTAGGTGGTTCCCATTGCACTACTGCTTCAATTTTTTAAGGATGCACTGAAATTCTTCCCTGTGATATAACATGTCCCAAAAATTCCACCTTCTCTGTCCAGAACTCGCACTTTGATAGTTTAGCATATAACTTCTGAGTCCTTAGTATCTGTAATACAGTCCTTAGATACTCTTCATGCTCTCTTTCTGTCTTCGAATAGATGAGAATATCGTCTATAAAAACTACTACGAACTGATAAAGGTACGGACGGAAAATACGATTCATGTAATCCATGAAAATCGCAGGAGCATTATTTAGTCCAAACGACATAACTGTATACTCATAGTGACCATATCGAGTTCTAAATGCAGTCTTCGGTATATCTGACTCTTTCACTCGAATCTGGTGATAGCCCAATTGCAAATCAATCTTCGAGAACACAGTTGCACCTTTTAACTGATCCATCAAATCATCTATTCGTGGAAGTGGATATCTGTTCTTGATAATGACTTTATTTAGCTGTCGGTAATCTACGCAAAGTCTCATTCCACCATCCTTCTTCTTTACTAGCAACACCGGAGCTCCCCAAGGTAATGCACTGGGATAAATAAATTTCTTTCCAAGTAGCTCATCCAATTGCTTCTTCAACTCTGTAAGTTTCAGTGGTGACATCCGGTACGGTGCTATGGAAATTGCTCCGGTTCCAGGTACAAGTTCAATGCGGAATTCTATCTCTCGCTGAGGAGGAAACTCAGGTATGTCGTCTGGGAAAACATCAGGAAATTCCTTCACCACTCGGATTCATTCTAAGCTTAGTTCACTATTATTCGAGCTAGCCGCTAACAGAACGTACCCCTCACAATCACTCTCGTCTAATGTAACTCTTACAGAATTCAGATATAAAGTATGAGACAGAAATGGTTTAATATCTAAACTATCAGAAGGAATAACAGCAGTTCTTTCATAGCAATCAAGGAAAACATGATACTTAGATAACCAATATAACCCTAGAATAACTTCTAAACCACATAGAGGCTACTAGATTAGATCATGTATAAAAGTTCTGTTCCTAATAGTGAATGGTACTTGCAGGCACACTAAACTAGTCAAAGCATTTTGGGATGCAGGTGTATGGACAATCAGATCAAAGTTCAACTCAGAGAAATCTAGTCCCAACTCATGAGCAACAGTTAAAGAAACAAAGGAATGTGATGCACCCGAGTCATACAGTACAGTTAGGAATCGATTCTTGATGTAACACTGACCTTGGATCAGGGCGTCTAATTGCATAGCATCATTAGCGGTCATGACAAACACTCGACCTTGTTGCTGGGTTCGCGCTGGATTCCGAGTAAACCTCTTCGCGCAATTCTTAGCCATATGTCCTGGTTCATTACAAATATAACACTTGGATGTCCCAAACAAGCAGGGTCTATTACCATGATCTTTCCTACACTGCCTACATGCTGTATTCACCTGTGCCTGTTGGGGTCATTTACCATTATCCTGCCTTGGTCTACCTCCGTTTCCACCCGTAGGGCGAGCAGGAACGTTACCAGCTTGTGGATTCTTTTGCTGTGGCACACCAGGTGTCTTGGAGTTTGTCCTACGTGGTTGCCAGTGATAACTATTGTAGTTCCTTGGTGGAAATCCTTGACGACTTGCTTTAGAGGCACTTACCTTCTTAGCACATTCTTCCACTAACTTACACTTATTAACCAACTCAGCAAAATTTCGTATCTCCAATGGAACTACTGAACTCATCAGATCCTCACGAAGGCCCCCTTCGAACTTCAAACACTTCCATTCTTCAAAATCAGTAGGATTCCCTTGGCAGATCTTGGAGAAACGGCACATGTCATCAAACTTACGGGCATATTCTGCAACAGTTGTGTTACCCTGTTTCAGCTGCATAAGTTCCATCTTCTTAGCGTCACGAGCTGCCCTCGGAAAATACTTCTTATAAAATTCATCCTTAAAAGTATTCCAAGGAATATTGCCTTCATCTTGTTGCAACAGTCGCTGTATCTCCTGCCACCAATGCTCAGCTTCTCCTTCCAGCATATAAGTAGCAAACTCCACGTGTTGGCCTTCCGGAACATGCTGCGCTCGCAGTGATCATTCGATAGCTCGAAACCAGTTGTCAGCATCAGTCGCAAAAAGTATACCTTTAAACTTAGGTGGTTTAACCTTCAAAAAAGTCGCAAAGGTCATAGGTCTTTCGAGATGCCCCAAGTTATTCTCATCATTTCCACTATCTTCCCCATGCTCATTCTCATTCCCGTTTCTCACTCCAAGACGATCAACAACCCTAGCCGCTGCTACTGCAGCCTCACGCACTGCCTCAGCCACAACGTTCATGGTAGTCATAAACGTCTCCTATTCCCTCTCGTAGTTAACATTAGGAATTCCTTCCCGTACGCCTCGTCTCCGTGAACCCATCGTGGTCCCGTTCACACCAAACAATCATTATTAAGGTGATCAGTCTTAACACTTCAAGTCAAGTGTGAACATTCCCAGAACGAAAACACAGAGACAATCATGCAACACATATCACATAGATATCCTATAAGCATGAGACACACAACAGAGTATGCAATGAAGCATAGTCAGTCCACTCCCCAGGCTCTATTGGGAACGAACTGCTCTGATACCAAATTGTAACGACCCAACTCCCAGTATGCCATGGTCATACAAGAAGCTAAGTGTTACTAACTTGTCCTTCCTAACTATTATCTATTATTTAACATATAAGCATGTGCCTTGTTAGAACGTTCCCAATTTTACGAGTAACTTTTTTTTTTAATATATCGTTGCGGATAACAAGGTAAAATAAATAGGCATACATTGAGAGAAGTAGAAAGGAAGCATAAATAAAGAAAGAAACACAACTAATAATATACATCATGTACACTATAACAAAACATGTAGCGTTTACACAAGATCAAGTCAGTTTACATCCTCGTCATCCTACGCAGCTAATATATACACGAAACTCCCAGGGCCTGGCCCATACAAAAAGCCGCTAAACTGGCACCCAGGCTAGCCTAACCACTATATAGCTCCTAGCTCTCGGGTGTACTAACACAAGTGAGAGACTAACTATCAGATAATGTCAGACTAGAGTGTCATCAAAAGAATGCCCCTTCCACAGTCAAACTATATCTACACGTGGCCGTTCGGAGAATCGCCGTGAGGCTCGTCCATCTCCTCATCCTGCTCTATCTCTATCTCAGGATCCTCCTCCTCCTCATCGTCTGCAGCTACAGTTATACCCTCAGATCCACCAGAAACACTGCTGTCACTATGTACAAAACCATTCGCGAGCACAGGTCCGTTCGCGTATATAGGAGCTGTCCCACCGTCCGGTAGTACCAGCTCATCAGGCTGTGGAAAGTCGGGGATCGGCTCAGCGGGAAAATCCCACTCTGGTGGTATCACAGGTACGTAGTCACTAGATAACTGAGGCTCATCAGGAATGATAGGCTCAGGTACTGCCTCATTCAAAGGTTGAGCTGGTATAGGGTGTCCGGGATTATCAAGAAAAGGATGCCCAGGTGCGTCAGGATGTAACCAGGATATGGGAAAGTCGTAAGGAGCATCGGGGTCAAAATGCGGGCTAGACAGAGGATCTTGAAAAGCTTGATTAGGTAATGCATATCGTCTAATACGAGGCTCTAAACCCATAATGAAGTAACTGTGATGTACCGGATCCTCGTAGACGTAAGGGTCCACGAACTCATAGAAGATCACGCCCGTCTCCATCTGAGGGGGAGGAAGGGAGAGAAAGGGTAAGAACTGGGGAGTTCTTAGTAGGGTCAGGGTTATTAGTTACATTCATTTATTCGATTCCGATTAGCAGATGGATATTAGAATACAGTAAAGTAGTAAACAGTAGTTAAAACTAGATAGGAAAGACAGAAAACAGAACACAAACAGAAGAACACAAGGAAATAGAGCACAGACATAACACTCAAGCAGACAAACATAAAGAAATAGTTCACACACAAGAAGGAAAGCAACAAAGAATGATGCACAGACAAGAATGATGCATGTCTAGCCCTAGTACAGGCCATGAGCTCATGTGTCGGTTAGCACCTGCATTCCCGACATTTATCCGGTCACGAGTTCACGATTTCCCGGATACGATCTTCCGTTCAAATAAATGCGCATATAATTATTAGCAGCTCTATTGAGACAGCCTCTGCTTACTACTCGCAGGAAATATACTCTTGGGAACAGAAAATTGCTGTAGGTATCCTAGTTTCCCTACAGAAACTCTTGGGTTGCTTTAAGCAACAGATAATAAATATTATCTCTTGGGTTGCATTAAGCAAAAAATAAGCAAACAATATCTCTTGGGTTGCCTCAAGCAACAATTAACCTCAAGCAAAAATATCTCTTCGGTATGAATAGTTAGCATGTCCTAAGTATAAGTTCATTAAGTCTATACTGAAACAGTTTTACTTTTCATACAATATCTAACCCTAGTCACAAGTCAAGTACTAACTAAGTTGCCCTAGTTCGTTCACTAGTCTCTGTCTGGTTTTCTGTCATTAAAACTTTACAGACTTTTTCTTCGATTTTTATCTTTTCTTTATCTTTTTATCTTTCTTTTATCTTTGCCTCACTAAAATGTTCTTATCACTCCCTAATTGTTTTACGAAGGTAATTATGAGATTCTGCACTTAAAGTTGTCTTTCTAAAACTTTTACAGAAAACTGTCTTTTTCGTATTATTTTATTATTTTTATTAAAATATTATTTTTAATTAAATATTATTATTTAATATTTTACTATTATTTATTATTTTATCATTAATTTTCGAAAATTAACTTACCTTTTACTTTTAACCTCTAAAATTAACTTTTTACCACCCGTAACTTTTAATATTTCTACTTTAACCACCATAACTTTCAGAAATTACTAAATAACCCCTTAAACACCAAAATTTTTACTTCCTTGCCCTTTTAAGGATCTAAAGCCTGTTCTTCATTGTTCTTCATCACACTCAAAGTGTTCTTCATGTTCTTCATAAATTCTTCAGATTCTTTCTCTATTTTTACCCGTTTTTCAGTCTTTTCAGCAACCGATTTTTACTATAATTCATAATAAATTAGCAGCCAATAAAACCCCATCTTTTCTACATGATTTCAACACAAATTGAACCTCAATTTAAGCTTAGGGTTTCGTTTTTCCAGCTGTTCCAAGAACATGAACTTTAAAGCTTGAATTTCATCAAATTTCATCAAAATTTCACCAAATTTTCACCAAGAATCAATCATATATGCAACCAATTTTTAGCACAGCCAATTTATACAACATTCACACAACTCAAACATAAATAATCAAGATTAATTTCGTGACACCCTACCTGGTTTTGCTGCTCCTAATTCAGGTAGACTTTCAGGTGGTCCTTTAGCACTTTTTCCTCCTAAATCACATCAAGATCAACTTTAAATTCAAAAACCCTCAGCATGTTAGGAAGTGATTTATAATCTTAGACTTGCTGGAAAGTCACGTTTCTTGGCCCTCAAGTCAAGTTAAGCATGATTCCTAAGGTAGAACATCAAGAAAACACATGTTTAAACATGTTTCCTTGAAACCGAATCAAAAGAGAGATGGTGCAGCTAACTCACCTTGATTCCAGCCTTGATAAGTGATATGATCATGTAGAGAAAGAAGAGAGGATCATTTTGGTCGGATTGGAATTTTGATTTGAGTTTTAGTTCAGCAGAAATCAAGCTTTGAAGATTTGGAACTAAGAACTTTTCTCTCTTTTTCTCTCTACCTATTTTCGGCCACAAAGTGAAAATGAGCCAGCTTTGGGGGTTTTGGGGGTGTAGGGTGAGTTGTGATTGGTTGGCTTGGAGGTGGATTAAAATAATATTAAAATATCTCAGGTGTATAGCTACTAAAACTAGATGTATCGGAACACTTCTGAAAACATCTCTAAAAATTATTTTCTGAGCTACTAGCATAAATGACAATAGTAATATATTTATTATGATAATAAGACATGTATAATGAGGCCTTAGCATTACTAAAGTCATCAGAGAGTGCTGGTGCTAAGTTGCACCAGTAAACTGTGAACCCGGTTAAACCGATTTTTCTATTTTTAACTAAAACTGACCAGGTAACCTTATAATATCATTCAAGAAGCTTCTAATAATAATATAATGATAATATCACCCTATTATCTCTCTTCTCTCATAAATCGAGTCCGGTTTGTCAAACTGAGACTATTTACGAAAAACCGAATCAAAACTCCTAACCGATACGGTTCAAAAACTAGGTTCTTCGCGACCGCGTTATCGAGCTTGTCTCGGAAAAGGTTCTAACTTAAAGATAACATAATGACAATGAGGATTGAGATACTTGAGGTTATATCAAAGGTTTTTCCCTTACTGATCTTCCGGAGTTCTCCGTACTTTCAGAAAAGATCTCGCGTACTCGAAAACCGGGGTTGTTACATCAATTACCTTGGAAAAGGGGTTGAATGCAAAATGGGTTTCATGGGAACCTTGGAAAAGGAAACATGAAATCATGCTAGAAATTCCTTCTCACACTTGAGTAGGATCTGGGTTTTGGTGTTTGGATATGGTGACATAAAATCCTCCCTCTACTTGGACCTATGATGATGTGTGGTATAATCAGGGACCAAGCATATCTCTCTTCATGAGCAATTAGACTAAGGAATTAGCTATTGATCAAGATATGAGAGATTGAGTCACCAAGGAATTTGGGCTCAATCAATCATGATTGCCAAGAAGTCAATGAGTTGCATGATTGAAGAGGATATGAGCTGGATTTAATCCAAAGAGACAACATCTCCTGATCTCAATCAATTTCCTTATTCTTATCTTTCACTTTCTTTATAGCTTTCTTTACATTCTGCAATTCCCCATTCCCATTTACAATTAAGTCATTTAAGTTTCTGCTCTTTACCTTCTTGCCATTTCCAATTCTGTCATTTACTGCTTTCCTTTACTTTTAAGTCATTTATATTTCTGCACATTTACAATTCTGCAATTATAATCTATTCTACTTAGCTTGACTAATTCACCAATTGATTAAAATTGCTCAAATCTACCAATCTCTGTGGATACGATCCCACTCCACTATGGGTTATTACTTGACGATAATTTTGGTGCGCTTGCCAAAAGAACGGATTCACTATTTTTATATGGGGAGTGAATTTGGCTCATCAAGTTTTATGGCACCGTTGCCGGGGATTGGTTTGAATTTGACAATGATTAAATTGATTGGAGAGCTAGATTAAGCATTTTTTATTACCTTGTTATTTTCTTTTTAGCTCTTTATTTTTCTGTCCACTCTATTTTCTTTGTTTTTACTTTGATTATTTTAGTTATTCATTATTCATATTTCCATTCTTCTAACTGTTTGATTAATTGCATTAACCAAGTTAACCACTAATCTTAACTATAGTGATTCTTCACTTGTCCTCTACTTGCTGTTTGTTGAATGTATGACAGGTAGAAGGGGAAAAACTTCATCCTCTTTTGATAGTGAAACTGAGAAGACCTTTCATAGATTAAGGAGGGAAGCAAGAGGCAAAGGCATAGTTGGAGAGGAACCAGTAGAGGAAGATCCGAGAACCACCACGGATGATGAAGTGCAAGACAATGTTGGGGGAGATGCTGGAAATCATGATGGGCAAGAGAGGAGAGTCTTAGGCTCCTATATCAACCTAAATCTAGGAAACTGTGGCAGTAGCATCCTCAAACCAACAATCCATGATAACAACTTTGAGTTGAAACCTCAACTCATCACACTTGTCCAGAATAACGGTTCATATGGAGGAGGAGCCTAGGAGGACCCAAACTAACATCTCACTACATTCTTGAGGATTTGTGACACTGTAAAGTCCAATGGTGTACACCCTGACACCTACAAGCTACTTTTGTTCCCTTTCTCACTCAGAGATAAGGCAGCAAAGTGGTTGGAAGCATTCCCCAAGGAGAGCTTAACCATATGGGATGATGTTATAAACAAAATTCTAGCAAGATTTTACCATCCACAGAGAGTCAACAGGCTAAGTACTGAGGTGCAAACTTTCAGACAGTAAGATGGTGAAACACTTTATGAGGCCTGGGAGAGGTTCAAAGATTTGACAAGGAAATGCCCACCGGATATGTTCAATAAGTGGGTGCAACTACACATCTTCTATGAAGGGCTGACATATGAGTCAAAGCAAGTAGTAGATCATTCTTCTGGAGGCTCACACAACAAGACGAAAACCATTGAAGAAGCCATAGATGTCAGAGAGACTGTTGCTGAGAATGAGTACTTCTATGCTTTAGACAGAACTCAAAAGAGAAGAGTAATGAAGCTCAATTCAATGGATGTCTTGCTGGCCCAAAACAAACTTATCACTGCACAACTAGCAGCCTTGACCAAGAAGATGGAGAGTAATCAAGTCTCAGCCATTCAAGCCCAAGCCCCCCAACAGGAAGGAAATGCACCAGAAGTTGAATGTGAATGGGAGCAAGCCAACTATGTGAACAATTCTAGACCACCATATGATCCAAACTCCAAGACATACAACGGAGGTTGGAAGAACCACCCAAATTTTGGGTGGGGGAACCAACAAAGCCACAATCAAGATCATACCAAGCCATACCAAGCCAATCAATACCACAATTACAATCCCAACCATCAATCAAGCAATAATAGATCCTACCATAATGCAAAAAATACATCATATCATTCTACTCAACAAATACACAACAACCACCATCAAGACACATCAACCTCAACCATGCAACCAAGTGAGATCAAAAGCAACTTTGAGAGAGTAGAAGCTGCAATAGCACAACTGTCATCACAGCTGACAGGAGCTATTTCCACTCTTTTGGAGAGACAAACACAAGCTGATAAGAGGATAGATGCCAACCATGAAGAGTACAGATCAAATCTGAAGAATCAAGGCGTAGCTATTTCAAAATTGGAAGCACAATTAGGAATTCTATCCAAGAAAATTCCTATGTCTACACATACCTTTTCCAATGATACCATGGCTAACCCAAGAGGGGAATGCAAGGCCATCACACTTAGAAGCAGAAAATTTGTAGAAGAAGCAACCCCAAGCCAGAGCAACCAAGAAAAAAGAGTTGCAGAAAAGCCTGAAAACAAGAATGAAGAGGAGACTGATAAACCCCAATTTTGTGGTTTATATTGTGTAGAATTTGAGGGGTTTTGTCAATATTTTTCACACTTATTCACAAGAATTACATGGTTTTGTGTTCTCTTCCTAATATTGCTTCATGATGGAAAACATGCTTCTTTTGCCTTAGAATTGCTATATTTTGATCCTCTTTTATTACCATTCGATGTCGTGACATGTTTGTTGAGTGATTTCAGAATTTATAGGGCAAGAATGGCCTAGAAGAGAGAAAGAAAGAATGCACAAGTGGAAGGAACATGAAGATTTGGATTTTGGGAATCTCAGCATGGGCGCGCACGCGCACCTCGCGCGCACGCGTGGGTTTGGGCAGCTGGAAGTGGCGCGCGAAGATTGGCGCATCCGCGCGGATTAGAGAAATCCACACCGACACGCACGCGTACATGGCGTGACCAACTTATCCCAAGAGTTCAGGCTGTCTTTGGGTTGAGAATCCAACCATAATCTAGCTCTGTCTCTTACAGTAAAAGGGAAAAGCATGAGCCTGTAGACTTCAGGATCTACTGCATTAGTCTTAACAGTATCACATATCTGCAAGAATTCAGTTAAGAACTGAAAAGGATCTTCAGATGGAAGTCCATGAAACTTGCAGTTTTGCTGCATCAGAGAAACTAATTGAGGTTTCAGCTCAAAGTTGTTTGCTCCAATGGCAGGGATGGAGATGCTTCTTCCATGTAAATTGGAATTAGGTGCAGTGAAGTCACCAAGCATCTTCCTTATATTATTATTATTTTCGGCTGCCATCTCCTCTTCCTGTTCGAAAATTTCTGAAAGGTTATCTCTGGATTGTTGTATTTTAGCTTCTCTTAGTTTCCTTTTCAGAGTCCTTTCAGGTTCTGGATCTGCTTCCACAAGAATGTTCTTGTCCTTGCTCCTGCTCATATGACAAAGAAGAGGGCACAGAAAAATAATAATAATAGAAATCCTTTATACCACAGTATAGGGATTCCTTTGTGAGTGAAAGAAAAGAGGGAGATAAAGAATGTAATGGAATGGAAGAAACACAACTGTGAGGAGGGTAGAGATGTGAGATGAGATGTTAGTAGATGAATAAATAAATAGAATGAGATGAGAGAGGGAGAATTTTCGAAAAATATTTTTGAAAAAGAGTTAGTGATTTTCGAAAATGGTTTTCGAAAAATGTTAGTATTTTTCGAAAATTTTTAAAATCAAAAATAAAAATAAGAATAATTAGTTAATTAACAAGAAATTTTTGAAAAAGAGGGAAGATATTTTCGAAAATTAGAGAGTTAGTTAGGTAGTTTTGAAAAAGTTAAGAAACAAACAAAAAGTTAGTTAGTTAGTTGAAACAAATTTTGAAAAGATAAGAAGTTAGGAGGTTAGAAAAGATATTTTGAAACCAACTTTTTGAAAAAGATAAGATGAGAAGATATTTTTGAAAAGATATGATAGAAATTAGTTTTTGAAAAAAGATTTGATTTTTAAAATCACAATTAATGACTTGATTCATAAGAAATCACAAGATATGATTCTAGAACTTAAAGTTTGAATCTTTCTTAACAAGCAAGTAACAAACTTCAAATTTTTGAATCAAAACATTAATTGATTATGTTATTTTCGAAAATTTGATATAAAAATAAGAAAAAGATTTTTGAAAAATATTTTTGAAATTTTCGAAAATAACTAAGAATTTTGAAAAAGATTTGATTTTTGAAAAAGATTTTGAAAAAGATAAGATTTTCAAATTGAAAATTTGATTTGACTCATGAGAAACAATTTGATTTTAAAAATTTTTGAAAAAGTCAATCCAAATTTTCGAATTTGATGAGAGAAAATGGGAAAGATATTTTTTTGATTTTTTGAAATTTTTATGATGAGAGAGAAAAATAGGAAAAATGATGCAATGCATGAAAGTTATGTATCAAAACAATGAATGCATGCAAGAATGCTATGAATGTCAAGATGAACACCAAGAACACTTTGAATGTCAAGATGAACATCATAGACACAATTTTGAAAAATTTTTAATGCAAAGAAAACATGCAAGACACCAAACTTAGAATTCTTTAATGCTTATGCACTAAGAATTCAAGAATGCATATGAAAAACACCATACAACACAAAACAAAAAATCATCAAGATCAAACAAGAAGACTTACCAAGAACAACTTGAAGATCATGAAGAACACTATGAATGCATGAAATTTTCGACAAATGCAAGATGCACATGCAAATGACACCAAACTTATGATATGACTCATGACTCAAACAAGAAACACAAAAAATGTTTTTGATTTTTATGATTTTCTAATTTTTTTTGGATTTTTTTCGAAAATTATATGAAAAATAAAGAATAAGGATTCCAAAATTTTTAACATGAATTCCAGGAATCTTGCATTCTTAGTCTAAAGCTTCAGTCCAGGAATTAGACATGGCTCACTAGCCAGCCAAGCTTTCAATGAAAGCTCCGGTCCAAAACACTAGACATGGCCAATGGCCAGCCAAGCTTCAGCATGTAACATAAGAGAATATATTGCTCATTACTTATCGAAGTAACTTGCCTCTATGCTGATGGTTTGGAAGTCTCAATCCAAAAGAATTTAGACATGGCTTTACAGCCAGCCAGGCTTCACATGCTTCATGAAACACTAGAATTCATTCTTTAAAAATTTTGAATAAAATATTTTTTTTTCAAAAATAAAAGAAAAATTTTTGAAAGATTTTTGAAAAATTTTTGAAAAGAAAATAAAAAGAAAATTACCTAATCTGAGCAATAGGATGAACCGTCAGTTGTCCATACTCGAACAATCCCCGGCAACGGCGCCAAAATCTTGGTACGCGGAATCGTGATTACACTTTAATTATGTAAAGTTCATTGCTCTTTCTTTCCCTGGAAATGGCGCCAAAAACATGATGCCAAAACCACGGTTCACAACTCCGTGTAACTGACCAGCAAGTGCACTGGGTCATCCAAGTAATACCTTACGTGAGTAAGGGTCGAATCCCACGAAGATTGTTGGTATGAAGCAAGCTATGGTCACCTTGCAAATCTCAGTTAGGTAGATATAAATTGATAATGGTGTTTTCGAATTTAATATAATAAAATAGGGATAGAAATACTTATGTAATTCGTTGGTAGGAATTTCAGATAAGCGAATGGAGATGCTCTCATTCCTCTGAACCTCTGCTTTCCTGCTATCTTCATCCAATCAGTCTTACTCCTTTCCATGGCTGGCTTTATGTGATACATCACCACTGTCAATGGCTACTTTCGGTCATCTCTCGGGAAAATGATCCAATGCCCTCTCACGACACGGCTAATTGTCTGGAGGCATCACCCTTGTCAATGGCTTCATCTTATCCTCTCATTGAAAATGGTCAACGCACCCTGTCACGGCACGACTATTCATCTGTCGGTTCTCGATCATGCTGGAATAGGATTTACTATCCTTTTGCGTCTGTCACTAACGCCCTGCAATTGCGAGTTTGGAGCTCGTCACAGTCATTCATTCATTGAATCCTACTCGGAATACCATAGACAAGGTTTAGACTTTCTGGATTCTCTTGAATGCCGCCATCATTCTAGCTTATGCCACGAAGATTCTGATTAAGAGATCTAAGAGATACTCATTCAGTCGAAGGTAGAACGGGAGTGGTTGTCAGGCACGCGTTCATAGGGAATGATGATGATTGTCACGTTCATCACATTCAGGTTGAAGTGCGAATGAATATCTTAGAAGCGAAATAAGATGAATTGAATAGAAAACAGTAGTACTTTGCATTAATCTTTGAGGAACAGCAGAGCTCCACACCTTAATCTATGGAGTGTAGAAACTCTACCATTAAAAATACATAAGTGAAAGGTCCAGGCATGGCTGAATAGCCAGCCCCTCTGATCTAAGAACCAGGCATCCAACGATTGTCAAAAAGACGTCTAATACAATAGTGAAAGGTCCTATTTATAATAAACTAGCTACGAGGGTTTACATGAGTAAGTAATTGATGCATAAATCCACTTCCGGGGCCAACTTAGTGTGTGCTTGGGCTGAGGTTGAGTGTTGCACGTGTAGAGGTCCTTCTTGGAGTTGAACGCCAGTTTTTGTGCCAGTTTGGGCGTTCAACTCTGGTTTTGGCTCCTTTTTGGCGCTGGACGCCAGATTTGGGCAGAAAGCTGGCGTTGAACGCCAGTTTACGTCGTCTATTATTGGCCAAAGTATGGACTATTATATATTGCTGGAAAGCCCTGGAGGTCTACTTTCCAACGCAATTGGAAGCGCGCCATTTCGAGTTCTATAGCTCCAGAAAATCCACTTTGAGTGCAGGGAGGTCAGAATCCAACAGCATCAGCAGTTCTTCTTCAACCTCTGAATCTGATTTCTACTCAAGTCCCTCAATTTCAGCCAGAAAATACCTGAAATCACAGAAAAACACACAAACTCATAGTAAAGTCCAGAAATGTGAATTTAACATAAAAACTAATGTAAACATCCCTAAAAGTAACTAGATCCTACTAAAAACATACTAAAAACAATGTCAAAAAGCATATAAATTATCCGCTCATCAAAGTCCCACCCCAAGTTGCTCAACTTGAAGGCCCTCCTAGAATTTGTGGTTTGTGCTCTAGCACCACACATTACACCGATCAATGTCATCAAATTCAAGAGGAGCATGCCCTTGCCATGGCCAATGTGAATTACAACAACCGTCCGCCCTATCCTTCTCAAGGCCAAAACAACTACTCTCATAGTAGTAATCAAAATCAAGGGTGGAGGGATAACGCCCAAGGGAGCAATCAAAACCAAAAATGGAATAACTCTTCTTCTCATTATAACAACAACCAATCTTCATCTCAATACCACCATAACAACAACAATCACCAAGCCAACCAAAATCACTATAACCAAAACCAAAACAACTACACCAAATACTAAGCACCGCACCATAGACAACAATCCAACCAAACCTCTTCATCTTCCACCAATCAAGTTGATGAGCTTAGAGCCACTATAGAGAAACGGGACGAGAGCAACAAGGCTCAATTCGATGCCTTAGGCGCTCAATTGGCCAATCTCACCGACATGATTTCAAAGATGTCCATGTCCTCCTCCAACAATAACACCAACCAACCCTCAAGCTCCTCTAACCTTCCATCCCAACCCCTTCCAAACCCCAAGGGCGGTCTCAACGAAATCACTCTACGGTCGGGGACTACATTGGAGGAAATACCTCCTAGGGTCATGGAAGACTGGTTTTGTCACATGTACAAACCCCAATAAGAATTAACCGGAGTATTTGGACTCCAGGTCATCTCACAAGGAATTGCAATGAAATGCTCAATTATTAGCTATGAGGATGCAAGGGGTTTGATTTGATATTTGACAAGAAAACATAAATGGCAAGAAAAGTAAATGAACAATTAACTAAATAAAAGAAATAGAAAGAACTCTTGGCTAGACATAGGTAAATTGAGATCACCATCCTTGTCTACATACCATATATTGACAATTATCAGAGGCCAACCTATTAACTCTACTTCCAAAGCCTTAAGTACGTAATATCTACTCCTAGGCTTGAAGTACGTCAAATAGGTTTGATCACATCAACCTATAAGTCCCAACCTACCTACTAATTAGATTAGTAGTGTGTTGGCGTCAATAAGTATCAAATTGATCACCAAGGGTTCTCAAATCACCAATTCAATGAGATCCAATGACTCAAGGTCACTCAATTCCCTTAGCCTAGGCCAAGAGTAAAGAAAACTACTCAAAAACTAGTAGAAATATTTTATCAAACACTTAGTGTGCAAGAAAAGTAAACATCGTAAAATGCAAGAATTAAAAGAACCCATAACTATCATGAACAAGAAATCAATAATAACAATCAAGATCAACATAAAAGAGACATGGAACATAAATTTGCATTAAAGAAAATTAAGATCCAACAAGGGTTCATAAGCATAAAAGTAACAAAATGAAGGAAATGAACAAGTAAAACTAAAAGAGCAAAGATGTAATACAAGAAATTAAGAAGGAAAACTAAATCAAAACAAGAATTGAAAGAGAAAATTGAGAGTGATTAACCTAAACTACCCTAAATTCTAGAGAAATGAGAGAGCTTCTCTCTCTAGAATTCTACCCTAAAACATGATGAAAACTAAACTATGACTACTTGCTTCATTCCCCCCTCAATCCTTGGGTTCAATAGCATCAGAAATGAGTTGGATTGGGCCCAAAATGAGCTAGAAATCGCTGGCCACGTTTTCTCTTTAGTGGATCGACGTGCTCCACCGTCGCACACGCGTACATGGCGCGTGCGCGCCCCTATGCGTCAGGCAACATATGGCAAATTTTATATTATTTCGAAGCCCCGGATGTTAGGTTTCTAACAAAACTAGAACTGCCTCATTTAGATCTTTGTAGCTCAAGTTATGGTCGATTGAGTTCGAAGAGGTCAGACTTGATAGCTTTATGGTCCTTCATTTCTTCATGAGTTCTCCCACTTCACATGCTTTTCTCCTCACTTCTTCCATCCAATACTTGCCTTATGGACCTGAAATCACTCAACAAATATATCAAGGCATCGAATGGAATTAAAGTGAATTAAAATCACCAATTTTAGGGCCTAAAAAGCATGTTTTCACATTTAAGCACAAATAAAGGGAGAATTGCAAAACCATGCTATTTCATTAAATAAATGTGAGAAAAGGTGATAAAATCCCCCAAATTAAGTACAAGATAAACCACAAAATTGGGATTTATCAAATCTCCCCACACTTAAACCAAGCATGTCCTCATACTAAGAATAAAGAAAGACAAGAAAAGGGGTATGAACATTTATTCAATGCAAATAAACTATATGCACCTATCTATATGAATACAACTAAATGCAAAATGATTCTACCTACTTGGTCAAAAATAAATCAATCTCCAAGAACATATATAAGCAAGTAGGGAAAAGGTCATATGACGACTCACAAACTCTACCAATTCAAATATCAAATTGAAGTTCAAATAGACTTGCAAGAAGAAAGCTCATGAAAGACGGGAACAAGGAATTGAGCATCAAACCCTCACCGGATGTGTATCCGCTCTAGTCCCTCTAGTGTATAGGGTCGATTCACTTAATTCTCTTCTACTCATGCTTTCTAAGATTTGTTTTTCATCTAACAATCAACAATTATTCAATGCATGCATACATTCATCATGAGGACTTATTCATAGGTTGTAATGGGGCTAAGGTCAAGGTAGGATGCATATGGTCAAGTGAGCTTGAAATTTGAATCTTTGATTAGTCTAAGCTCTCACCAAACACATATAACAACCTATACAATTCTAATTCAATGCCTAGCTACCCATGATTCCCACTTTTTCACATACTCATGCATTCTCTTTAATTAACATTCCATATGCATTAATTTTTATTGAACTTTACTTTGGGGCATTTTTGTCCCCTTTTTATTGCATTTTTTTGTTTTATATATATATATATATATATTTCTACACACATCTTTTTTTTTTCAAAAGTATATACAAACGTATCAATGCATATGGTTTTACATATGGTGCATGAATATGTACCCAATTCTCAATATTTTTAACAAAAATAAAAATTACACTTTTACCTCAACCAATGTCCCATGTTTCCCATACCCAAATGTTACACACCCTCACTAGCCTAAGCTAATCAAAGATCCAAATTAAGGGATATTTATTGTTTTTCACTTAGGGGTAATGATGTGCTAACATTAAGAACAAAAGGGATTAAATATGCTCAAAATTGGCTAACAATGGTTGATGAAAGGTAGGCTATTTGGGTAAGTGAGCTAAATGAAATGATGGCCTCAATCATATAAATGCATGTATACATGGAATAATGGACATAAAGAATCAAACAAGTCAAAGATTACAATCATAGAAAGGGAATAATGCACACAAGAATGGAAATAAGTGGTTATATGATGTAACCACACAATTGGGCTCAAAACTCACAGGCTTGTGTTCTTAGCTCAAAAACTATGTTCCAAAATACATTCTTCAAGCAAGTTCAACAAGAAAATTTTTTCAAATTGGTAGGGTGCCCTAAAAACAATTTTTCTTGGAAAAGAAATCATCACCCTAACTAAGTAGTCCTAACATAAAAAGAAGTGGTAAAATATGTACAAATTCTAACTAACATGCAATGCAACAACTAACTAACAAGGACAAAAATTAAGAATTGGTGTTGAAAAAGGAAGTTGTTACCCATGGAGGTCGGTCGGACGACCTCACCACACTTAGAAATTTGCACCGTCCTCGGTGCATGCAAAGAAGAGCAAGGTGGATGGGTTGCTACAATTGATGAGCTCCTTCAAAGGGTTGTGCGGGTGAACTTGTTTGTTGCCCCATTTAGAAGCTTTCTCATTCCTTTTCTTTTTGGTGGCCAACCTAAAAGGAAAGAAAAAGAAAGAGAATTAAGCCTACAACAAAGATATCAAAGCAATAGAACATAGGCAGGGACTAATACCAAATAAGAGTAAGGTTCTCACTACATGTTAGCTACGCATGTAAGTGAGAAAACAATATAGGCAAAGGCATATCAATTAATACTTGATGCAAGAGGAAAGTCAAAGCATAAGTTCATAATCATGAAGAGCATGTTGCATCAAGCTTAATCAATAATTGACACAAATAAGATTAGGGATAAGCATGAGAGTATTTGGCCCTATCCTAACACAATGACAACAATGTATAAAAACAAGGGATCTTGAGTTAGGAAGGACTAAAGCACTAATCTTGTGTGTAGAGCAAATAGTACAATTAATGTCAAACAAGTCACAAAGCACCAAGATTAACCAAAAAATTCTCAATCATTGAATATAAGAATCCAACACCATTATTAAAACAAGAAACTTAGAAAAGAAAATAGGAACAAGCTATAAAAACAAAATTAAAATGCAATGGGTCATATGCAAATGCAACATATAGAGGAGAATGAAAATAAGAAAAATAAACCAGTGGAATTTTGAAAAGAAAAGAAGAAAGGAAAGAAAGTAAGAAAGGAAGAAAGAAGAAGAAAGAAGAAGGAAGAAAGAAAGAGAAAGAAAACAGAGCGGAAAACAGGGGAAGCAGGGTGCGGAACCGACGCGTACGCGCACAGCACGCGTGCGCGTGGGTGGGCAGGCGGGACAAGCGACGCGTACGCGCATAGCACGCATACGCGCGGATGTGAAGATGGTGACCGACGCGTACACATCATGCACGCTTGCGCGTGGGTAGCGAACACAGAGTAGGCACAACTTTGGCACAACTCTCTGGTTTTTGTACCAGGAGTGCGATATGCACCACCGGTGTGCGTGCGCATAGCATGCTCGCACGCAGATGCCCGTTTTTTTTTTAAGAAGCATAAAAACATAATTTAACACTCTCCTAACCTATAAACATTCTAAAGCAACCACAAATCAAATTTAACAACAAATCTGTTTGGTTTTTTTTTTTTTGAAAAATTTTCAAATACACTAAAAATAAAACTTATACTACAAGCAAAATACTACTCAATAACAACTAAGCTACAACTTAAGTCACAAATCTAATCAAACAAAGATAACAATGGCAACCCAATTCATCCATTGATTATATTTACAAGAGAATGGAAAGAGTTTACCATGGTGGGTGTCTCCCACCTAGCACTTTTAGTTTAAGTCCTTAAGTTGGACATTTGGGAAGCTCCTTGTCATGGTGGCTTATACTTGAACTCATCTTGAAACTTCCACCAACGCTTGAACTTCAAGTAAGCTCCAAAATTCAAAACCAATGGCACCAAGCTTTGATGAAGTTCCACACAAGCTAAGGGCTTCCAAAATTGATCTTCATCTATTCCCGGATCCCAAATCTTGTTTCTACACCCATCTTCAAGTTGATCATCACAATTCCAATTGGGTGAGAAGTAATCCGAGTTCTCAAGTAAACACCAAAGCACCTTCCTAGACCCCTTTAGTTGAGAACTATACCAACCATTGCACTTAGACTTTAAGCTTCCAACCATAGGGAACCTTGATTGGCATTTCCACCCACTACTCAATTTCTTTTGTTGTTAACCCCACAAAGAGCTCTAAGTTACCCATCCGTCTCAATCAAACCATATTCAAGTGGGAAAGTAAAGATTAGAGATAAGAATTTTACCCACTTGAATGTTATATTGGATGGTGACTTAGGAAGGGACATCTCCAATGGTCTTGTAAGTTCCATTCCCTTGTGCTCTTCTTTGAATACCTCCACCTCTTGGCAAGCTTCTTCATGTCCAATTACTTCCTCACCAACCTCTTCTAGCTCTTCTCCATCCTTCATATCACAACTTGGAGGTAATGTGGAACTTGTCTCAACATCCTCCTCAATTTCAAGAGGAGAAGATTCTTCAAATACCAATGGATCATGTGTTGGTGTGGGCTCATCTCCAAGAGGAAGATTTGTTATTTGCTCACCTTCTTCCAATTCTTCATCATTCATTATATGCTTAGGAGGTTGTGCATTATCCTCCTCAACAACAAATTCAAGCTCATTGAAAGAAGGTTCAACAACTTCCACAAAATCATCAACAATGCCACTTGGTGTGGAAGTGCTCTCAAGCTTGAAATCTACCTCTTGTTCAACTTCCTCTAACTCTTCAACCACTTCTTCTTCTTCAACAATCTCTTCGCTCTCCACTTGTTGCAAGACATACCCCATTTCTTTGTCCTCATATTGAGATTCTAAAATCTCCTTCATGCTCCTTTCTTTGGTTAATTTCTCACATTCATCCATGGAGATACTTTGCTTGTTGCATGAGTTCCATGAGTCCAAGTTGGCTTTAATTTTGGAATGGTTGGCCTCGATAGCTTCATAATTCTTTTGGGCTCTCTCCTCTTGCTCCTTTTGATGGATTATTGATTGAAGCCGATCCATTATTTCCTTGAGACGATCCATTGGCTCTTGGATGGATGGATATGGGCATTCTTCCATAGAGGGTTGTGGTGGAAATGGGAATTCATTTTGTGGTTGAAAGTTATCATACATGGGAGGTGATTTATCTTGGTAAGAATAGTGAGGTGGTGGTTCTTGAGGGTATTGGTGGTAAAATTATGGTGGTTCTACATATGGTTCATATGGTTCACAAGGTGGTTGGTATGGTGGATATGGGTTGGGGTCATAATGAGGTGTTTGGTAAAAAGGGGCTTGTAAGTAAGGTGGTGCAAAATTATGTTGAGGAGGTGGTTCATAGGCATATGGTGATGGTTGTTGACAAGCACAATAAGGGTCACCATATCCATTAGATTGATATGCATTAGGATTAGGATTATACTCATAAGAATCCGGAGGAGGTTGTTGTCAATAAGGTTGATCAATGCCTTGAGGCTCCTCCTATCTTTGATTCCCAATTCCTTGATGCACATCCTCATTGTAGCTTCTATTTCCTACATCATAATTTGAGCCAAATTCATAGCCAAAGTGGTGAGAATTCATAGTAACAAGAGAAAATAAAAACAAAACTAGTAAGAACTAATAAAAACTAACTACTAAAACAAGCAAAAACTAGCAAAGAAGCATATTAACATATATACAATAGCCGATAACATAACACCATTGGAGCTCCCCGGCAACGGCGCCATTAATTTGATAGAGAGAATCATTGTCGGTCTAGAATTTCTCTTGTAGAAATTAGAACTTCATTGTAAGCATAGTTCCAAACTAACAAACAACTCTCACATCAAATTAAATTTTGGTTTTGTCACATGTATAAACCCCAATAAGAATTAACCGGAGTATTTGGATTCCGGGTCGTCTCACAAGGAATTGCAATGAAATGCTCAATTATTAGCTATGAGGATGCAAGGGGTTTGATTTGATATTTGACAACAAAACATAAATGGCAAGAAAAGTAAATGAACAATTAACTAAATAAAAGAAATAGAAAGAACTCTTGGCTAGACATAGGTAAATTGAGATCAGCATCCTTGTCTACAAACCATATATTGACAATTATGAGAGGCCAACCTATTAAGTATACTTCCAAAGCCTTAAGTACGTAATATCTACTCCTAGGCTTGAAGAACGTCAAATAGGTTTGATCACATCAACCCATAAGTCCCAACCTACCTACTAATTAGATTAGTAGTGGGTTGGCGTCAATGAGTATCAAATTGATCACCAAGGATTCTCAAATCACCAATTCAATGAGACCCAATGACTCAAGGTCACTCAATTCCCTTAGCCTAGGCCAAGAGTAAAGAAAACTACTCAAAAACTAGAAAAAACATTTTATCAAACACTTAATGTGCAAGAAAAAACATCATAAAAGGAAAGAATTAAAAGAACCCATAACTATCATGAACAAGAAATCAATAATAACAATCAAGATCAACATAAAAGAGACATGGAACATAAATTTGCATTAAAGAAAATTAAGATCCAACAAGGGTTCATAAGCATAAAAGTAACAAAATGAAGGAAATGAACAAGTAAAACTAAAAGAGCAAAGATGTAATACAAGAAATTAAGAAGGGAAACTAAATCAAAACAAGAATTGAAAGAGAAAATTGAGAGTGATTAACCCAAACTACCCTAAATTCTAGAGAGAAGAGAGAGCTTCTCTCTCTAGAATTCTACCCTAAAACATGGTGAAAACTAAACTATGACTACTTGGTTCATTCCACCCTCAATCCTTGGGTTCAATAGCATCAGAAATGAGTTGCATTGGGCCTAAAATGAGCTAGAAATCGCTGGCCATGATTTCTCTTTAGTGGACTCACGTGCTCCATCGGCGCGCACATGTACATGGCGCGTGCATGCCTCTATGCGTCAGGCAACTGAAAGAGCGGAACTCTCGCGCGATCTAGAATTCTCACAAATAAATTTGCGTTGTAAGTATAACTTCTAGACCGACAAGAATTCCTTTCTTACAAAAGTTTTGGTTGTCACAAGTAACAAAACCCAATAAAATTTTATAACCGAAGTATTTAAACCTTGGGTCGTCTTCTAAAGAAATTGCAGGGAAGTGTTCTTATTATTGGTCATGAGTTTTGTAAATTAGGGGTTTTTGAAATAAGGAGCAAGTAATTTAAATGACAAGAAAAATAAATTAACAAAAATAAAATCTCTTGGTAAGGTATAAGAATTTGGAATTTCTATCCTAGTAATCCTTATCAGATGTGATGAGAATTGGGTTTTAATCCCACTTTGTTAAGTCAAGTGGACTAATTAGCTTGATCCTCAAGTCCTAGTCAATCCCTGTTGGAAGACTAGCTTTAGAGCGATCTAGATCAATTAGTAATCTGCCAATTTCAACCACCGCTGAGTTTGACAACTCAAGTGTTACCAATTACTTAACCAAAGTCATAAGGAAGAAAATATCTAAATTAAATTAAAAGTATCCATATAAATAAAGCAAAACAAAGTCAAATCTGAAATACCTCAAAATATATTAAATATAAAACCAATCTAAACAATAAGAGTTCATAAACCAATTTGAGAAAATAAATAAAAAGAACATTAAACCTGGAAATTGAGAAGGAATAGTCTTAAATCCTTTAAGAGGAATCCTAATCCTAAATCTTAAGAGAGATGAGAGAACCTCTCTCTCTAAAAACTACATCTAAATTATGAAAAGTCAATAATGGAAGATCTCCCTATGAATGGATGCATTCTCCCACTTTATAGCCTCTAGTGTGTGTTTCTGGACTTGAATCTGGGCCAAAAAGGGTTTCAGAAATCGCTGGGGGCGTTTTTTGCAGTTTCTGCACGTGGCGTCTGTCACGCGTGCGCGTGGGTCACGCGTTCGCGTCATCTGGAGTTTTTCCTGGTCACGCGTACGCGTCAGTTACGTGTCTGCGTCGTATGCATTTTGCTCAAGTCACACGTCCACGTCGTCCATGCGTTCACGTCGATTGTGTTTTGCGCCAAGCACGCGGCCGCGTCATCCATTCGTTCGCGTCGCTGCCTTCTTTTCAAAACTCCATTTTTATGCTTTCCTTCCATTTTTGTATGTTTCCTTTCTGTCCTCTAAGCCATTCCTGCCCTATGAAACCCGAAAATACTTAACACACAAATCACAACATCAAATGGTAATAAGGGATAATTAATATTAATATTAATAAAGCATAGGAAACATGCTTTCATAAATCTCATAAAATGAGGAAGGAATGGTAAAACCATGCAATATATATGAATAAGTGGGTGAAGACTTGATAAAAAACACTTAAATTTCAGTACAAGATGCATCATAAAATAGGGGTTAATCAACCTTCCCACACTTAACATTAGCATGTCCTCATGCTAAGCTCAAGAGAAGCTATAAGAGTGAATGGGGAAAGTAAGAAAGTTTGAAATGCAACCTATCTATATGAATGAAACTACATGCAAAATGTTTCTACCTACTTGGTTAAAAGTAAATAAATCTTTCAAGAACAAATATGAACTGGATTTTACTAATTCAAATCACAAAAAATGAAGTAGAAGTAAACTTGCAAAAGAAAACAACTCGTGAAAGCTGGGAACAGAGAATTGAGCATCGAACCCTCACTGGAAGTGTATGCACTCTAATCGCTCAGGTGTTTAAGGTTCGATCTCTCAGTTCTCTGCTAATCTTGCTTTCTAAGGCTTGCTCTTTTTCTACCAATCAACAAAATTTAATGCATAGATACACATATCAAGAGGTCTTTTAAGGGTTGTAATGGGGTTAGGGTCAAGGTAGGATTGTATTTGGCCAAATGGACTAAAATCTGAATCCTTAATTAACTTAAACTTTCCACCTAACTTAATCCAATCCATGTAATTAGAATACAAAATCTAACTATTCATTAACCATGTTTTCCACATATTCATGCATCCTAATTTCGAGTACAGTACATATGCATTGCTTTCACCATTTACTTTGGGGTATTTTGTCCCCTTTTACTTATTTTCTCTTTTTTTTCTCTTTTTTCTCCTTTTTTTTTTTAATTAATTTTTTTTGTTTTTCTCAATGCATATTTCTAAATTATTGAATGCATGAACATGTCCTAAACATTTCTTTCACATTTTCATAAAGATATATAACACCCAATTCTTAAACCAAACATTTCCAAACCCACTTTTCCCCACACTTAAATCATGAACACTCTCACTAGTCTAAGCTAACCAAGGATTCAAATTAAGGACATTATTATTTTTCGCTTAGAGTTAGTGATGAGCTAAAGTAAAGAATAAAGGGGTAAAATAGGCTCAAATTGGTTTGCAAAGGATAATAAAAGGGTAAGGCCATATGGGTATGTAAGCTCAGTGAAATAAAGGCCTCAATCATATAGGTGCATGCATACATCAAATAATGGAAATATAGAATCAAGCAAGACAATGATCACAATTTTAGAGAGAAAACCACACACCAAAAATAAAATATTGGTTGATAAAATGTAACCAATCTAAATAGGCTCAAAATCTCACTGGTTTTGTGTGTTCGAGCTCTAAACCATGTTCCAGTATAATATTTCTTCAAACAACTTTAACAAATAAAAATTTTAATTCTAATTAGTGAAAATTATAAAATAATTTCTTGGAAAAGAAAATATTACTTTAACCAAGTGGTAAAATATGCACAAAATCAAATAAATATGCAATCAAACATGCATATGCAACAATGAACAAACAAAGAAAATAAAATATTGGTGTTGAGAAGAAAATAACTAACCCATGGAGATCGGTATCGACCTCCCCACACTTAAGGATTGCACCGTCCTCGGTGCATGCTGAGATGTGCAGGTGGACGGGCTGCTACAACTGATGCTTTTCTCTAGAGATTTTGCAGATGGACTTGTTTGTCTCCCCATGTAAACGTTTTCTGTTTCCCTTCCTCGGTGGCCAGCCTGAAAGAAGAGGAAAAGAAGAACAGTAATCCAGAAATAAAGATAAGAAAATAAATAAAGTCTGGGTGGGTTAATGCCAAATAATGAGTGTCTTAATTACATGGTAGCTACAACATGCAAGTGAGAAAACAATAGAAGCACATGGCATACCAGTGGTACAAAATTTGCAACAAAGGGGGAAGAGAGTGTGGGTAATGCAAGATAGTGTAAGTTCATGTCAATGCAAGTGGAATGCAAGTATCATAAAAGAATAGCATTGACTTATGAATAATAATATCCAATAAGAATAAAACAAGTCATGATGCACCAGAATAATTCAAGAAAAGATGTAACAGTTGAATAAAAAAATTTAACACCAATAAAAAAATATTAAATTTAGAAAAGAAAATAAAAATATGCACAAAATTAAAATGCAATGAATGAAAGTATGCAAATAAATTAAGTAAAAATAGAATGAATGAAAAGAAGGATGAAAAGTTAAATAAACGAAGAAAAAGAAAGTAAGAAAGGAGGAAGAAAAGGGAGAAGAAAGAATTAGGATTGGGGAAGAAAAGATAAGATAGTTGGCGCTGATCTAGTAAAATTGTGTGTCGCATGTGACGCGGACGCATGGGTCACGCGGTCGCGTGTTGTGCGAAAAGTTCATGTGACGCGGACGCGTGGGTCACGCGATCACGTGGCCTGATTTGTGCTATTGGCACGAGTACAGCCGTGCGTTTGCGCAACTCTCTGTTTTAAATGCATTGTGCCAAAAATCTGGGTGACGCGATCGCGTGGTTGACGCGATCGCGTGAATGGCCTTTCTTTTAAAATTGATGCAGACGCGTGGGGGACGCGTTCGCGTGGTAGGGCTTGTGCTTCTAGCTTGGTTCCAGCCCCACTCCATCACAACTTACTGCCATACACCCATTTACGTCGATTTTACAGGGCCACGCGTTCGTGTGGGTGACGCGGATGCGTGGGAGGCATATTTTCAAAATGACGCGGCCGCGTCAGTGACGCGGTCGTGTGGGCATGTTTGTGCCTAAGGCACGCCTCCAGCCACGCTCCCGCGTGACTCTCTATTCAAATTGCTTTTCTTCCCAATGCACTAGTGACACAGATGCGTCAGCGACGCTGCTGCGTCGTGTGCGTGCTTTTTTTTTTTTAATTATGCAGTATGCAATATGCAGTGCTAATGTGGGTGATATGAATAATTCCAGTTTCAATGAAAATAGAATAAAATAAAATGTAAAAACAAACAAAACGAAATAAAATCAAAATTGAAGAAAAGGAATGATCATACCATGGTGGGTTGTCTCCCACCTAGCACTTTTAGTTAAAGTCCTTAAGTTGGACATTTGATGAGCTTTCTGTTATGGTGGCTTGTGCTTGAATTCAACTAGAAATATCCACCAATGTTTGGAATGCCAACAGCCTCCGGGGTCATAAACAAGGCACGCAAAGCCCTTGAGCAGTTTTAAACAGGTTCTCAGGCTTCCGGGGTGTTGAATGTCAGAACAGATTCCAGGATCCCAAACATTACTTTTACACCCGTTTGTGTCTTGATCTGCATTTTTCCAGCCGGGTGATAAGTAATCGGGATTCTCACTGTAGTGACCAAACAGCTTCCGAGATCCATACAATTGAGCTTGGCACCAATCCTTGCGCCTCAAATTAAAGTGTGAAACCTCATTGAATCTTGCATACCAACTCTGAGTGTGAGTCATTTCCCTTTTGCTCTTAAACCGCAAAGAGCTCTAAGCTAGCCATCTGTTTCAAGAAAACCATATTCAAGTGGAAAAGTAAAGATAAAAGCTAAGGATCTTACCCACTTGAAGTTTGTATTGGGTGGTAATGGCTTTGGGGTAGGTGTTTCCAGTTGTTTTGCAAGCTCTACTCCCTTGTGGTCTTCTGTAAATTCTTCCACTTCCTTGCAAACCTTTTCAATTTCAACCATGTGACGATCGAAGTCCTCGAATTCTTCCTCAACATTACTCAAGTCATAAGTTGGAGGTTGAGAAAAATCTACCTCAGCATCATCTTCGTATTCACTTGGGGAAGATTCTTCTATCTCAAAGAATTCACTTGCGGATGCAAGTTCATTACTAAGAGAATTTGTCTTGTGATTATCATCTTCAAGGAAACTTGGGTCTTGGGTCATTCTGTCTAGTTCTTCATAAAATACCCGCTTTGGGGTCGTGCACTATCCTCCTTCTCATCAATTGTAACGTCCTTGACGGAATTTTCCACAATTCTGGATTCCCATGGAGGTTCAGCGTCTCCTAAGTCTTCAATCAACTCTTCTTCTTCTTGGATAATTTGGGCTTCCTCCAATTGTTCTAGAACAAAGTCATGCTCCTTACTGTCCACTGGAGTTTCCAGTGTCTCCTTCATGCTACGTTCTTCATTAGATTCTCCACATGAAGTAAGGAGGATTCCTTGAGTACCCGAACGTCTGAAAGATAACTGATTTATTTCTTGCTCCAATTGATGAAGGGTTGCGTGAAATTGATCTACTGTTTCCTTGAGGCGCGCCTGTAATTCTTGAGGTGATGGATATGGACATGGTACATAAGGAAGTGGTGGTTCTTGGGAGTAATTGGATTGGAATTGGGGTGAATAAGGATCATACGGTGGTGAATAGTAAAAAGGAGCTTGTGAGTGTGGTGGTTCAAAGCTATGTTGAGAGGGTGGTCTATGAGCACAGGGTGGGGCTTGTTGGTAACTACCAAGGGGTCCATCATATCTATCAGCTTGGTATGCATTGTAGAATGGTCCTTGTCCATGATATCTTGGAAGGTGTTGTTGCCTAAAGGGTTGATCAGATCCTCTTGGCTCCATCCATTTTTGATTGCTTTGACCGTGATGCATAGTCCCATTATAGCTTCCACTCCTTTCAACAAATTTAGAACTAAACTCAAAGCGAGAGGGGTGAGAACTCATAGTAGCTAATAGAAGTAAAAAGGGAAAACAAAAACAAATAAACAAGCAAAAGAAAAATATTTACAATAACCAATAATAAGGAACACGTTTGCAATTCTCCAGCAACGGCGCCATTTTTGAAAGTGAGGAACTCTCACGCGATCTAGAATTTTCACAAATAAATTCGCATTGTAAATATAGCTTCTAGACCGACAAGAATTCCTTTCTTACAAAGTTTTGGTTGTCACAAGTAACAAAACCCAATAAAATTTTATAACCGAAGTATTTAAACCTTGGGTCATCTTCTCAAGGAATTGCAGGGAAATGTTCTTATTATTGGTCATGAGTTTTGTAAATTGGGGGTTTTTGAAATAAGGCGCAAGTAATTTAAATGACAAGAAAAATAAATTAATAATAATAAAATCTCTTGGTAAGGTATAAGAATTTGGAATTTCTATCCTAGTTATCCTTATCAGATGTGACGAGAATTGGATTTTAATCCCACTTAGTTAAGTCAAGTGGACTAATTAGCTTGATCCTCAAGTCCTAGACAATCCCTGTAGGAAGACTAGCTTTAGAGGGATCTAGATCAATTAGTAATCTGCCAATTTCAACCACTGCTGAGTTTGACAACTCAAGTGTTATCAATTACTTAACCAAAGTCGAAAGGAAGAAAATATCTAAATTAAATTAAAAGTATCCATATTAATAAAGCAAAACAAAGTCAAATCTGAAATACCTCAAAATATATTAAATATAAAACCAATCTAAACAATAAGAGTTCATAAACCAATTTCAGAAAATAAATAAAAAGAACATTAAACCTGGAAATTGAGAAGGAATAGTCCTAAATCCTTTAAGAGGAATCCTAATCCTAAATCTTAAGAGAGAGGAGAGAACCTCTCTCTCTAAAAACTACATCTAAATTATGAAAAGTGAATAATGGAAGATCTCCCTATGAATGGATGCGTTTTCCCACTTTATAGCCTCTAGTGTGTGTTTCTGGACTTGAATCTAGGCCAAAAAGGGTTTCAGAAATTGCTGGGGTTGTTTTCTGTAGTTTCTGCACGTGGCGTCTGTCACGCGTGCGCGTGGGTCACGCGTTCGCGTCATTTGGAGTTTTTCCTGGTCACGCATACGCGTCAGTTACGCGTCCGCGTCGTATACGTTCTGCTCAAGTCACGCGTCCGCGTTGTCCATGCGTTCCCAATTCTCATCACACCTGATAAGGATAACTAGGATAGGACTTCCAATTCTTATACCTTGCTAAGAGTTTTTATAAATATTAATTTATTTTTCTTGTCATTTAAATTACTTGTTCCTTATTTCAAAAATCCAAAAATATATCTTTTTTCATAACCAATAATAAATCATACCTCCCTGCAATTCCTTGAGAAGATGACCCGAGGTTTAAATACTTCGGTTATAAATTTTTTTGGGTTCGCTTAAGTGACAAACAAAACTTTTGTACGAAAGGATTCTCTGTTGGTTTAGAAACTATACTTACAATGCAATTATTTTTATAAAAATTTCTTTACTGGCAGAAATCCGATCGTCAAAAATGGCACTGTTGCCGAGTAATTGAAAACGTGTGCCTTATTATTAGTTATTGTAAATATTTGCTTTTTGATTTGTTTTTATTTTTTGTTTTATTTTTTTTTTTGCTTTTTCGTAAATTAAGAGGTTATTGGTTTTTATTTAGTTATTAAAAATTTTTCAAAAATTTGTTCTTGGTGTTCATCTTGATCTTCAAGTTGTTCTTCGTGTTCATCTTGACCTTCAAGTTGTTCTTGGTTGTTTTCTTCGTTTTGATCTAAAAATTTTAAGTTTGGTGTCATTTTATTGTTTTTCTCTTTCCTTATTAAATTCAAAAATATCTTTTATCTTTATTTTAATTGATTTTTCCGAAAATTACAAAAAAAAATTCAGATTTTTATTTTAAAATTTTTATCTTATCTTATCTTAGTTTTAAATTTCAAAATTCAAATCTTTTTCATAAATCATATCTTTTTCAAAATATTATCTTATCTTATTTCAAAATCAAATTTCAAATTTCAATATTTAACTTCCAAAATTCAAAATTCAAATTTCAAAATTTAAATTTAAAATTTTAAAAATCAAACCTTTTAAAAAATTTAAACCTTTTTCAAATCTTTATCTTATATTGTTGTCAGTGTTTCTAGTTTTAGAAGTTTATTTTCATTAATTTTTTATTAGTTTTTGCTTTTATTTTCTTTAGCTACTATGAATTCTCACCCTTCTGGTTTCAAGTTTGGTTTCAATGTTGTTGTAAGGAATGAAAACTATAATGAAAATAGGCATCAAGATTGGAAGAATCAAAGATGGGAGGAGCCACAAGGATTTGATCAACCCTCTTAGCAACAACTCCCTCCAATGCACTATAACCAACAACCATTCTGTGATGCATACCAAGACAATAGTTATGGTGGACCTTCTCATGACAACCAACCTCCACCAAATTACTATAATCAAGAGCCATTCCAGGGAGCATGCCAAGATGATGAATATGGTGGACCCCGTTGTAGTTACCAACAAGCCCCATCATATGCTTATGAACCACCTCCCCAAAACACCTTTGAACCACCAAACTCACAAGCCCCTTTACACCATTCACCTCCATATGACCCCAATCCTTACCCACCTCAATTCCAATCCAATTACTCTCATGAGCCACTACCTTAATATTCACCATCTCCATGCCCTTACCAAGGAGAACCACCTTCCTACCATGCACCCTTTCTCCAAAATAATGAACCCTCCTATCCACCCCAACCTACACTAGATGACAACACCCTTGGTGTTATTCACCAAGAGCAAAAAGAGCTTCATACCACACTTGCCTTTATCACTAGTCTCACCTCTACTCTTCAAGCACTTATATCCCGCATGGACCAACCCTCTACCTCCAATATTCAACCCTCAAGCTTTAGTGCGCTTCATTTTCAACCACATAATGATCTTTCCATCCCATCACCACCCTCCATAGAAGAGCACCCACATCCGTCAATCCAAGAGCAAGATGACCCCAATTAAGCTATTGATATGGAACAAGAAAGAAGGAATCATCTTCGCGAATCCATACTTCATAAGAAGCTAGAGGAGGTCCTACAGATGAAGGTAGTAGAAACCCTTGAAGTCGAAGGAGTGGTTGAAGAATTAGTGAAGAAAAACATCAAGGAGGAGCCTGATCTTGTCTTAGAGCAAGAGGAGGCCCAAAATGTAGAGATAGGAGAGACCCTTGCAGATGAAGGAGTAGTTGAAGGGAGTTGTCATGGAAAGGAAATCATCAAGAAGGAGTACGATTTTATACTAAAACAACTGGACAAAGTAGCAATTATTAAAGAGGAAGAAGTGATTGAAGACTTGGGAGATGCAGAAACTCCATGGGAAAGTCCAATCATAGAACCTCCTTCCAAGACATTTGAATTTGATGCCAAAGAGGGTGTACAACCTCCAAGGCATATCATGGCTAAAGACTTTGAAGAGGTTGATCAAGAGATGGAGATTAAAGAAGAAGAAGCACAACATCCCATGCCCTTGGTGAGCAATAAAGAAGAGATTGAATTGGAGGAAAGCTACCAAGAGGACGAGGTTAAAACTGAAGAAGCTTGCAAAGAGGTAAAAGTTATCAAGGAAGAGCTCAAGGGAATGGAGCTTGAAATCACTATGCCAAACTTGTTGGAGACCTCTCCCCCAAAGCCATTACCATCTAATACAACATTCAAGTGGGTAAAACTCTTATCCTTAACTTTTACTATTCCACTTGAACATGGTTTACTTGAAAATGATGGTCAACTTAGAGCTCTTTATGGATTGAGGAGTAAGAAAGAGTCATGTAGTAGCTGAAAACACAGTCCTAGGTTCATTGTGATAGGAAGCTCATGGCTGAATTATCATGGTTGGAAGAATGCTAAAGTGTTTGGGTCTAGGAAGTTGTTTGGATGCCTTCGTGAGAATTCGTATTGCTTACCACCCGGATGGAATCATCATGTTCCACTTGAAGACGGGTGCAGAAATAAGATTTGGGATCCAGGCATATATGAGGATCAAATTTAGGAGCTCAAAGCTTGTGAAGGACTCCATCAAAGCTTGAGAAATTTACTTGGTATTGATAGAGCTTATTGGAAATCCAAGCATTGGTGGAAGTTTCAAGACAAGTTCAAGCACAAGCCACCATGACAAGGAGCTCACCAAATGTCCAACTTAAGGACTTTAACTAAAAGTGCTAGGTGGGAGACAACCCACCGTGGTATGATCGTTCATTTTCAGTCTTAGTTTTATTTTATTTTGTTTTATTCTTAGTTCTATTTTATTTTATTTTTCTTAGAATTCATTCATAGTGCCTGCATCAGCATTTGCATTTTGCATTCTGCATACTGCATAAAAAAAAGGGGAAGAGCACGCGACGCGTAAGCGTCACTGACGCATTCGCGTCATACGTGCATTCAGAAGAAAAGAGAATTGAACAAAAAGTCACGCAAAAAGCGTGGTTGGAGGCGTGCCTTAAGCACAAGCATGCCCACGCGAACGCGTCGTTGACGCGCCGGCGTCATTTTGAAAAATAGCCTCCCAGGCGATCGCGTCACCCACGCGAATGCGTGACCCTGCAAAATCGACGTAAATGGGTGTATGGCAGCAAGTTGTGATGGAGTGGGGCTGGAACCATGCTAGAAGCACAAGCCCTACCACGTGAATGCGTGCCCCACGCGTCCGCGTCATTTTAAAAGAAATGCCATTCACGCGTGCACGTCACCCACGCGCACGCGTCATCCAAAATTTTGGCAATGTGCATACAATACAGAGAGTTGCGGGTACGCGAGGCTGCACTCGCGCCAATAGCACAATTCAAGTCACGCAAACGCGTGATCCACGCGTCCGCGTCACTTGAAATTATCGCCAATCACGCGAACGCGTGATCCACGCGTCCGCGTCGCCTGCGCCGCACAACTTATCCAGATCAGCGCCAATTATCTTATCTTTTATTTTCTATTCCTAATTTCTTCTATCTTTTCTTCTTTCTTCTTTCTTTCTTACTTTATCTCTTTAAATTCTCATCCTTTTTCACTTTCATCCTATTTTATTTAATTTATTTGCATACTTTCATTCATTACATTTTAATTTTGTGCATATTTTTATTTTCTTTTCTAAATTCATTATTTTTCCTTTGGTGTTAAAATTTTCTTATTCAACTGTTGGATCTTTTCTTGTATTATCCCGGTGCTTCATGACTTGTTTTATTCTGATTTGGTAATATTATTTAAATCAATTCTAATCTTTTATGTTATTTGTATTCCTTTTACATTGATATGAACTTATATTATCTTTCATTACCCACACTCTTCCCATTTGTCGCAAATTTTGCACCACTGGTATGCCATGTACTTCTATTGTTTTCTCACTTGCATGTTGTAGCTACCATGTAATTGAGACCCCTATTATTTGACATTAACCCACCCATACTGTATTTATTTTCTTATCTTTATTTCTGGGTTACTTTTCTTCTTTTCCTCTTCTTTCAGGATGGCCACCAAAGAAGGGAAAGGGAAAGCTTCTAAATAGGGAGACAAACAAGTCCATCTGCACAATCTCTAGAGAAAAGCATCAGTTGTAGCAGCCTGTCCACCTGCACATCTCAGCATGCACCGAGGACGGTGCAATCTTTACGTATCGGGAGGTCGATACCGACTTCGGTGGGTTAGTGATGAGCGGATAATTTATACGCTTTTTGGCATTGTTTTCAGTATGTTTTTAGTATATTTTAATTAGTTTTTACTATATTTTTATTAGTTTTTAAATAAAAATTACTCTTCTGGACTTTACTATGAGTTTGTGTGTTTTTCTGTGATTTCAGGTATTTTCTGGCTGAAATTGAGGGACCCGAGCAAAAATCTGATTCAGAGGCTGAAAAAGGACTGCAGATGCTGTTGGATTCTGACCTCCCTACACTCAAAGTGGATTTTCTGGAGCTACAGAAGCTCAATTGGCGCGCTATCAATTGCGTTGGAAATTCGACATTCTGGGCTTTCCAGCAATATATAATAGTCCATACATTGTCCGAGATTTGATGGCCCAAACAGGCGTTCCAAGTCAGCTCAAGAATTCTGGCGTTTAACTCCAAAACTGGCACAAAAGCTGGAGTTAAACGCCCAAACTGGCACAAAAGCTGGCGTTTGACTCCAAGAAAAGTCTCTACACATGGAAGCTTCAATGCTCAGCCCAAGCACCCACCAAGTGGGCCCGAAAAAAGATTTCTGCATTAATTACTGATTTCTATAAACCCTAGGCTACTAGTTCTCTGTAAATAGGACCTTTTGCTATTGTATTTTCATCTTTGATAAGTCTTATGCTATCTTAGACACGTTTGGGGGCTGGCCTCATGGCCATGCCTAGACCTTGTTCTTATGTATTTTCAACGGTGGAGTTTCTACACACCATAGATTAAGGTGTGGAGCTCTGCTGTTCTTCATGAATTAATACAAGTACTATTGTTTTTCTATTCAACTCAAGTCTATTTCTTCTCCAAGATATTCATTCGTTCTTCAACTTGATGAATGTGATGATCTGTGACACTCATCATCAATCTCACCTATGAACATGTGCCTGACAACCACCTCTGTTCTACTAGCAATGGCTTGAATGCGTATCTCTTGGGTTTCTAATCTAAGATTGGAACCTTTGTGGTATAGGCTAGAATTATTGGCGGCCATTCCTGAGATCCGGAACATCTAAACCTTGTTTGTGGTATTCTGAGTAGGATCTGGGAAGGGATGACTGTGATGAGCTTCAAACTCGCGATTGTGGGGCGTGTGACAGACGTAAAAGGATCAATGGATCCCATTCCGACATGATTGAGAATCGACAGCTGATTAGCTGATGTTGTGACAGAGCATCAGGACCATTTTCACTGAGAGGACGGGATGTAGCCATTGACAACAGTGATGCCCAACATAAAGCTTGCCATGAAAGGAGTATGAATGATTGGAAGAAGGCAATAGGAAAGCAGAGGTTCAAGGGGAACAAAGCATCTTCATACGCTTATCTGAAATCCACCAATGAATTACATAAGTATCTCTATCTTTATTTTATGTTTATTTTCATCACCTTAAACTCCATAACCATTTGAATCTGCCTGATTGAGATTTACAAGATGACCATAGCTTGCTTCAAGCCGACAATCTCCGTGGGATCGACCCTTACTCACGTAAGGTTTATTACTTGGACGACCCAGTGCACTTGCTGGTTAGTTGTGCAGAATTGTGACAAAGTGTGATTCACGTTTGAGAGCTCCAAGTCCTTTGGCACCATTGTTGATGATCACAATTTCGTGCACCAAGTTTTTGGCGCCGTTGCTGGGGATTGTTCGAGTTTGGACAACTAACAGTGCATCTTGTTGCTTAGATTAGGTATCTTTTCTTCAGAATTTTTAAGAATGAATTCTAGAGTTTCAAGGTGATGTTCCCACCATCACAAAAGCTGATTGATTCTCATCAATTTAGCTATTGAATGTAATGTCCTGCTGAAGCTTGGCCAAAGATGTCTAATCGTTTTAGACTGAAGGTTTAGACTAACATTGCATGATTCCTGGAATTCTTATTAAAAGTTTTGATTCTCTTTATTTCCTTTTCATATAAGTTTCGAAAATTACAAAAAAATTTATAAAATCATAAAACCAAAAATATTTTATGTTTCTTGTTTGAGTCTATTGTCTAATTTTAAGTTTGGTGTCAATTGCATGTTTCTATTTTTCTTGCATTTTTCGAAAATTACATGCATGTGTCTTCATTACTCTTCAAGTTGTTCTTGATGATTTCCTTGCTCTGATCTTTAAATTCTCTTGTTTAGTGTGTTTTGTTGTTTTTCATATGCATTTTTACATTGTATACAAACATTTAAGTTTGGTGTCTTCCATGTATTGTTTATTTGATCTTAGTTGCATTTTTATTGTTTCTCATCATCAAAAATTAAAAAATATTTTCAAAACTATGTCTTTTCAAGTCAATAATACAGAGAATTGAAGATTCAGAACATTCAGCAGAGGAATCAAAAAGAAAAAGCTGGGCGTTCAAAACGCCCAGTGAAGAAGGAAAACTGGCGTTTAAACGCCAGCCAGGGTACCTGGCTGGGCGTTTAATGCCCAAAAAGGTAGGATTTTGGACGTTAAATGCCAAAATGGATGCCATTCTGGGCGTTTAACGCCAGGATGACACTAGAGGGAAGATTTTGTTTTTAATTCACATTTTTTCAAGTTTTCATAATTTTTCAAAATCAAATCTTTTTCAAATCATATCTTTTCAATCATATCTCTTTCAAAATCAATTTCTTTCCATTTTATATTTATTTTTACTATTTTCAAAAATCCTTGCTTCAATTCAAGATTGACGTCAAAATTTTCAAGTTGTTACTTGCCTATTAAGAAAGGATCAAACTTTAAATTTTAGAATCATATCTTTTAATTTCTTGTTAGTCAAGTAATCAATTTTAATTTTAAAAACTTTCTTTTTCTAAATTGATTTTCAATCATATCTTTTCAATCACATCTTTTTCAAAATTAATTTTCAATCATATCTTTTTAATTTCTAATTTCAAAATCTTTTTTTTCAAAATCACTTAATTTCTTTCCCAAACTTAATTTTCGAAAATCTCAATCAAATTTTCAAATTTTCTTTTTATTATTTCAAAATCTTTTTAATTTATTCGAAAATTCTTTCCCTCTTTTCACATCCTTCTATTTAAGGGACTAACACTCCTCCTCAAGGTGCAATTCGAACCCTATTTCTTTAATAAGTTCGAATTCTCTCATCTCTACCTCCTCTTTCTATTCTTCTTTTCCTATGACACCTCAAGGAATCTCTATACTGTGACATAGAGGATTCCATACTTTCTTGTTCTCTTCTCTTTCATATGAGCAGGAACAAAGATAAAGGCATACTTGTTCAAGCTGATCCTGAACCTGAAAGGACCTTGAAGAGAAAGCTAAGAGAAGGTAAAGAACAATTCTCTTTAGAGAGGGCCTAACAGAGCTTTTCAAGGAAGAAAAAACCATGGCAGCCGAAAACAACAATGCCAACAATGCAAGGAAGGTGCTTGGTGACTTTACTGCACCTACTCCGGACTTCTATGGGAGAATCATCTCAATCCCTGCCATTGGAGCAAACAACTTTGAGCTTAAGCCTCAATTAGTTTTTCTAATGCAACAGAATTGCAAGTTTCATGGACTTCCATTGGAAGATCCTCATCAGTTCTTAACTGAGTTCTTGCAAATCTGTGACACTGTCAAGACCAATGGGGTTGACCCTGAAGTCTACAGATTTATGCTTTTTCCTTTTGCTGTAAGAGACAGAGCTAGGACATGGTTGGACTCACAACCTAAAGAAAGCCTGAACTCTTGGGAAAAGCTAGTCAATGCCTTCTTGGCAAAGTTCTTTCCACCTCAAAAATTGAGTAAGCTTAGAGTGGAAGTCCAAAGCTTTAGACAGAAGGATGGTGAATCCCTCTATGAAGCTTGGGAAAGATACAAGCAACTGATCAGAAGATGCCCTTCTGACATGCTTTCAGAATGGAGCATCATAGGAATTTTCTATGATGGTCTGTCTGAACTATCCAAGATGTCATTGGATAGCTCTGCTGGAGGATCTCTTCATCCGAAGAAGACGCCTGCAGAAGCTCAGGAACTCATTGAAATGGTTGCAAATAACCAATTCATGTACACTTCTGAAAGAAATCCTGTGAATAATGGGACAAATCAGAAGAAAGGAGTTCTTGAGATTGATACTCTGAATGCCATATTGGCTCAGAATAAAATATTGACTCAGCAAGTCAATATGATTTCTCAGAGTCTGTCTGGAATGCAAGCAGCAATAGGCAGTACTAAGGAAGCTTCCTCTGAAGAAGAAGCTTATGATCCTGAGAACCCAGCAATGGAAGGGGTGAATTACATGGGAAAACCCTATGGAAACACCTATAATCCTTCATGGAGAAATCATCCAAATCTCTCATGGAAGGATCAACAGAGACCTCAACAAGGTTTCAACAACAACAATGGTGGAAGAAACATGTTTAGCAATGTCAAGCCTTTTCCATCATCTTCTCAGCAATAGACAGAGAATTCTAAGCAGAGCCCCTCTAACTTAACAACCATTGTCTCTGATCTAATCAAAACCACTCAAAGTTTCCTGACTGAAACAAGGTCCTCCATTAGAAATTTGGAGGCACAATTGGGTCAGCTGAGTAAGAAAATTACTGAACTCCCTCCTAGCACTCTCCCAAGCAATACAGAAGAGAATCCAAAAAGAGAGTGCAAGGCCATAACCACATCTCACATGGCCGAACATGGAGAGGAGGATGAGGCAGTGATTCCCACTGAGGAAGACCTCAATGGACGCCCACTGACCTCCATGGAGTTCCCTAATGAGGAACCATGGGAATCTGAGGCTCACGCTGAGACCATAGAGATTCCGTTAAATTTACTTTTGCCATTCATGAGCTTTGATGAGTATTCTTCCTCTGAAGAGGATGAAGATGTTACTGAAGAGCAAGTTGCTAAGTACCTTGGAGTAATCATGAAGCTGAATGCCAAGTTGTTTGGTAATGAGACTTGGGAGGATGAACCTCCATTGCTCATCAAAGAACTGGATGACTTGACTAGGCAGAGATTACCTCAAAAGAGACAGGACCCTGGAAAGTTCTCAATCCCTTGTACCATAGGTACTATGACCTTTGAGAAGGCTCTGTGTGACATAGGGTCAAGCATAAACTTTATGCCTCTCTCTGTAATGGAGAAGCTAGGGATCATTAAGTTATAAGCTGCAAGAATCTCACTGGAGATGGCAGACAATTCAAAAAAACAAGCTTATAGACTTGTAGAGGATGTCTTGGTAAAGGATGAAGACCATTCCATCCCTGCTGATTTCATAATCCTAGAAACTGGGAAGTGTATGGATGAATCCATCATCCTTGGCAGACCCTTCCTAGCCACAACAAAGGCTGTGATTGATGTTGACAGAGGAGAATTGATCATTCAAGTGAATGTAGACTCCCTTGTGTTTAAAGCTCAAGGATATCCCTCTGTCACCATGGAGAGGAAGCACGAAGAGCTTCTCTCAATACAGAGTCAAATAGAGCCCCCACAGTCAAACTCTAAGTTTGGTGTTGGGAGGCCACAACCAAACTTTAAGTTTGGTGTTGAACCCCCACATTCAAACTCTAAGTTTGGTGTTGGAAGGTTCCAACATTGCTCTGAACATCTGTGAGGCTCCATGAGAGCCCACTGTCAAGCTATTAACATTAAAGAAGCGCTTGTTGGGAGGCAATCCAATCGTTACTATTCTATGAAAATTTTCTATTTTCTATTGTTATTTTATGTTTTCTGTAGGTTGATGATCATGTGAAGTCACAAAAATAATTGAAAAAGCAAAAACAAAGTGAAAAATAGAATGAAAAACAGAACACCCTGGAGGAGACAGTTACTGGCGTTTAAACGCCAGTAAAGGTAGCAGAATGGGCGTTAAACGCCCAGTCTGGCACCATTCTGGGCGTTTAACGCCAGAAATGGGTACCAGACTAGTGTTTAACGCCAAGAATGGGCAAGAAGCTGGTGTTAAATGCCAGAAATGGGCAGCAGCCTGGTGTTTAATGCCAGGATTGGTAGAAAGGGGCATTTTTGCATGCCACTTGGTGCAGGGATGAGATATCCTTGACACCTCAGGATCTGTAGACCCCACAAGATCCCCACCTATGAAATCCCACCATTCTCTTCACCACTCACATCCATTCTTCATAAAACCCCACATACCTCATCATTCAAATTCAAACCACTTTCCCACCCAAATCCACCCATAATGGCCGAACTATACCCCCCTCTCCACTCCTATATAAACCCATCTTCACTCCTTCATTTTCACACAACATACACACTACTTCTCCCCCTTGGCCGAAACACTAAGCCCCCTCCATCTCCTCTATTTCTTCTTCTTCTACTCTCTTCTTTCTTCTTTTGCTCGAGGACGAGCAAGTTTCTAAGTTTGGTGTGGTAAAAGCTAAAGCTTTTTGTTTTTTTCCATAACTATTTATGGCACCAAAGGCCGGAGAAACCTCTAGAAAGAGGAAAAGGAAGGCAAAAGCTTCCACCTCCGAGTCATGGGAGATGGAGAGATTCCTCTCAAGGGTGCATCAATACCACTTCTATGAAGTTGTGGCCAAGAAGAAAGTGATCCCCGAGGTCCCTTTCAAACTCAAAAAGAATGAGTATCTAGAGATCCGACATGAGATCCGAAGAAGAGGTTGGGAAGTTCTCACCAACCCCATTCAACAAGTCGGAATCTTAATGGTTCAAGAGTTCTATGCCAATGCATGGATCACCAAGAACCATGATCAAAGTGTGAACTCGGACCCCAAGAATTTGCTTACAATGGTCCGAGGGAAATACTTGGATTTTTGTCCGAAAAATGTAAGGTTGGCATTCAACTTGCCCATGATGCAAGGAGATGCACACCCCTACACTAGAAGGGTCAACTTTGATCAAAGGTTGGACCAAGTCCTCATGGACATCTGTGAAGAGGGCGCTCAATGGAAGAGAGATTCAAGAGGGAAGCCGGTTCAACTAAGAGGGCATGACCTCAAGCCCGTGGCTAGAGGATGGTTGGAGTTCATCCAACGCTCAATCATTCCCGCTAGCAACCGGTTCGAAGCTACTATAGACTGGGCTATCATGATACATAGCATCATGATTGGAGAGGAAGTGGAAGTTCATGAGGTTATATCCCAAGAACTCTACAAGGTGGCGGACAAGTCCTCTCCTTTGGCAAGGTTAGCCTTCCCTCATCTTATTTGTCACCTTTGCAATTCGGTTGGAATTGACATAGAGGGAGACATTCTCATTGATGAGGACAAACCCATCACTAAGAAAAGGATGGAGAAAACAAGAGAACCTCATCAAGAGCATGAGGAAATTCCGCAGCATAAAATCCCTGAGATGCCTCAAGGGATGCATTTTCCTCCACAAAACTATTGGGAGTAAATCAACACCTCCCTAGGAGAATTAGGTTCCAACATGGGACAACTAAAGGTGGAGCACCAAGAGCATTCCATCCTCCTCCACGAAATTAGAGAAGATCAAAGAACCATGAGAGAGGAGCAACAAAGGCAAGGAAGAGACATTGAGGAGCTCAAGCACTCCATAAGATCTTCAAAAGGAAGAACAAGCCGCCATCACTAAGGTGGACCCATTTTTTAACTTCCTTGTTCTTTATTTTCCTGTTTTTTGAAAATTATGCTTTATGTTTATCTATGTTTGTGTCTTTATTACATGATCATTAGTGTCTATGCCTTAAAGCTATGAAAATGAATCCATCACCTTTCTTAAATGAAAATGTTTTTAATTGAAAAAGAAAAAGAAGTGCATGAATTTCAAATTTTAAAACAGTTTAATTATTTTAATATGGTGGCAATACTATTATTTTTCTGAATGAATGCTTGAACAATGCATATTTTTGAATTTGATTGTTTATGAATGTTAAAATTGTTGGCTCTTGAAAGAATGAAAGGAAAAAGAGAAATGTTATCTGATGATCTAAAAAATCATAAAATTGATTCTTGAAGCAAGAAAAAGCAGTGAAAAGCTTGCAAAAAAAAAGAGAGAGAAAAGAAAAAAAAGAAAAGCAAGCAGAAAAAGCCAATACCCCTTTAAACCAAAAGGCAAGGGTGATAAAAAGGATCCAAGGCTTTGAGCATCAGTGGATAGGAGGGCCCACAGGAATAAAATCCTGACCTAAGTGATGCACATAAACTTGTTATGCTACGATTTAGGAAATTGCACGATCGGCAAAATTCCTTCCGGCAAGTGCACCGGTTATCGTCAAGTAAAAACTCACAATAGAGTGAGGTCGAATCCCACAAGGATTGGTTGAGTGAGCAATTCGGATTAGAAGTATGTTCTAGTTGAGCGGAATCAAGATTTAGATGAGAATTGCGGAATGTAAAATAGCATGAATTAAAGGGCGAGAAGCTAAATTGCTGAAATTAAAAGGGATGGGGGTGATTGCATGAATTTAATTGCAGAATGTAAAGAGAAAGTGGTAAATCAGAAATGGGGAGTTCATTGGGTGTTAGGAGATATTGAGATCTCCGAATCAAAACAACTTTTATCCCTTCCTCAACCAATGCATTCATTGAATTTGCTTGGCAATCTTATATGATTGGATCCCAATCCCTTGGCTCACCAATTCTCTCTAAAAACGAACAAATTCCCAATCCCTTGGTTTAAATGTTCATAAGAAGAGATGATGCTCGATCACTGATTATACCACACAGTTTCATGAACCACAATTTGGTAGGATTACATGTCACAATATCCATCCAAACCCCAATCCAATCCACTGTGAGAAAGCTTCTCTAGCATGAATCCTCCATTCCTTTCCCAAGGCTCCGAAGGATTCCAAGTATGAGTAGTTTCTTTCCCAAGACAACTACTCAATGGAATTAGATCGAGAAGCTTTCTAACAAAATTCAAGAGAAAAGATTGAAGAAGAAGATAAACTATTATTGATTCATTGAATTACAATAGAGCTCCCTAACCCAATGAAAGGGGGTTTAGTGAGTCATAGCTCTGAATTCAATTACAAAGAAAAGGAAAACTAGCTAAAAGTGAAAGTAAAGTCCCCTCTAACTTAACTTCTATCCTATTTATACACTTTCTATATTGAGCTTCAGTTGTGCTTCTTGGGCTTTGAGGCCTCTCCTTGCTTTCCTTTTGCCTTGGGTTTATGATCCATAATCTTGATGAGGTTGTTGATCCAAATCCTGTAACATTTATTGAGCCAACTTAGTGATAATCAAATAATGACACATGACTCAATAAATTGAGATTTCAAACTCATCAATCCTTCAGGCCCAATCCCATAAACCATGATATTCAATTGGGTTTCATACCAAAGTAAGTTTAAGTTAATATTTGTGCTCAAAGACTAACTTAAATCACAATATTTTTGGCCCAGAAACCTTTTTCAAGAGTGGCGTTTAAGTTGTAGTTTAAGCTTAAACTGCAACTTAAACGCCAGACACTTCCAGTGAGGCCTTTTGTAGAAGCACGTTTAAGCTTCAGTTAAGGTTAAACTGAAGCTTAAACGTGGAAATGGAAGAAGGTAGCCCTGGAGAGTCATGTAGTCGAACACGTTTAAGCTTCAGTTTAAGGTTAAACTGAAGCTTAAACGTGGAGATAGGAAGGGCAGCCCTGGAGGTCGAACACGTTTAACCTCCAGTTTGAGGTCAAACTGGAGGTTAAACGTAGAAAAGGGTGGAGGCATACTGGAGGTCGAACACGTTTAACCTCCAGTTTGAGGTCAAACTGGAGGTTAAACGTGGAAGCTTAGAATGGTGGCCCTGGAGGTGTCGAACACGTTTAACCTCCAGTTTGGGGTCAAACTGGAGGTTAAACGTGGAGATGGAGAGAGCAACCCTGGAGTAGAAAAGCTATCGAACACGTTTAAGCTCCAGTTTGAGTCAAACTGGAGCTTAAACGTGGAATGGCTCCCTGGGTGGCATACTCATTCTGGCGTTTAACCTCCAGTTTGAGGTCAAACTGGAGGTTAAACGTGGAATGCTCCTTAAGTGAGGCTTTTCATTCTGGCGTTTAACCTCCAGTTTGAGGTCAAACTGGAGGTTAAACTTCAATCCCAGCATTTCTTATCCTTCATGATTTTGGCGTTTAAGCTCCAGTTTAGGCTTAAACTGGAACTTAAACTCCACATGTGATATTCAAGCTTCCTTTATTGATTTTGTTGCTTCCTTGCTTAGCCTCTTCTTCCCTGAAATCATCCAAACAATTGCATCAAAGTCTTGCAAAATTTCATGAGAACTCTTTCATTCATAGCATTTAAGTAATATAACTAAAACTCATGGAATTTGCATCAAAATCATATTGTTTGGATGGTTCATTACTTTGTTCTTCATTTAACCATTTTTGGTTACTTTAAGCTCAAGAAAATGCATAAAACAACTAAAACTAACAGAAAAATGCTAGTGAAACTAGCCTATGATGCCTTGGCATCACAACACCAAACTTAATACTTGCTTGTCCCTAAGCAAGTCCTGAGTTATTTGAGAAGAAAGTATGAAACAGAAAGCAATTACATTGGCTATATTAGCAAGCATTTGAAGTTCATCAGAAGGGTTTTATGCAGAAAGTTGCAGCATCACTTTTTCATACTTATCAGGTAGGATTATCACTTTTTCATTGCATCCATCAAAAATTGCTATGGCCTCTTGTTATTCTTATGTCTTTGGCACTTTTCTCTTCTTTGTTTTTCTTTTCTTTTTCTTAGAGCTTCTTTTGCTCCTTGTTTGCTTAGTGTCATGTGTTGCACAAGCCTTTGGCATTTTCTTTTTCTTATCAGTGCACTACACATATCCACTTTAGGCATTTTAGTTCACATTTCTTCTTGAGACATTGGTGCCCAGCACCTCTTTGTGTGACTAAATGTTTTGTATTTAGGTTGCTCTTGATAATGGACTTTTGGTTGATAATCCCGGGTTAGTTAACCCAAGTTACCAAGTGTTGAAACACTCCTCAGAACCTATTCATCCAAGCATATCCTTAATACATAAACACCACAGGCATTTGTCTCAGAAGTTCAAACCATTGGTACCTAGCTTATTTTCTCAATTTTTTTTTTTTTTTGCTTTTTGGTTGCCTTTTTCCGTGGCTTTTTCTTTTTCTTTTTCTTTCTTTTTCATGGCCAAAGACATTTATTCATCAAGATCCATAGACAATTTTTACTTTCTTCATAAAAAAAATGATAATTCTACACTCTAATTTTAGTGATCTGACTACACAATCAAGCATGCATACCACCACTTAATTCTACTTGATTTGTCACTAATTTAGCCAAGTTACTTTTGTTCAAACTTTTCTTTTATTTTTGGAAACAGAACAAGCATGGCACGCACTTGTTTAAGAAGGTGAAGTTATATCCAAACATCTAGGCATTCACTTTATTCAAAGCAATTAACAAAAAAACTACACATTCCAGAAAGATTCAACATTTACAGTTTAAACCAGAACACGCATGCTTTTGTTTGCCCTTTTTAAAGAATTATCAAGGAACAATACCACCTTGTGAAATTCCTTGTTTTCTCTTTGTTGTCAGGAAACACTTTGATTTCTCCTTCTTCTTCCTAAATGTTGCTTCATGCTTTAAGGTTCTTGTTTCCTTTCCTGCAAAGAGTAATGAAGTTGCTTGCTTCTCAAGCACTTGAGTGGTTAGCTCAACTATGTGTGGGTAAGTATCGGATTCTTAAGTTGGTGTGTGAACACCAAACTTAGTCTCCCACTTACTTCTCTCTGTTCTTTGAATCCTTGAGTTATCTTGGAATGATGTTGCTACTAAGGGTTTTAAGCATTTCTGTGACTGCTTAGAATAGTTGTTCCTTTCATATAATTCAAAGGTTGTTGTGTTCAGTTGATCTTTATGGTGGAACACCAAACTTAGAGTCACACATTCCCCTTTGACTTATTGATCCATGAATTCATTGTTTGGTGTGAAACACCAAACTTAATTCTTTGCAATGCACAGAAACTACTTTACCCTTTTTATTGAAACAAATAAAAGAAACAGCAACAAGGTATTACCTCAGGTTGGGTTGCCTCCCAACAAGCGCTTCTTTAACGTCATTAGCTTGACGGTTGTCCCTTGTTAGGGTGGATTGTAGTGCTTGACGTCATCTCCTCTCACTATGAAAACGTCCCCACTTGATTCATTCATGACCTCTAAATGTTCCATAGAAAGAACTTTCCTGATTGTGAACACTTGAGGGAGCTAGGAAGGAATGGTTTTGAGGCCAGGTGGGATTGGCAGATAATGACTTGATATCACGTTATCTCCCGAAGAAAAACCTTCAGTGGGAATTTTCTTGTTTCTCCATCCTCTTGGCAATCTCCCTATCACTCTTCCCTTTCTCTTGAGGATTTCTTCATTGACCTTTATGTCAGGAGGATCCTTCTGATCTGTTTCCACTGATTCTTGTGGCTCTAACTCTTGCAACTCTTGTTTGCCTTCCAATGACTGTTTTAGAGTCTCAGCTGCTGGATTACTTTCCTCCAAACACGGATGGCTACTATCATCTTTAGGCTTTTCAGGTTCTGGTTCAGGCTCAGATGCAGGTTTGAAGACTTTGAAAATGAGCTGTTCCTCATGTATTCTCAGAATTAGCTCTCCTTGTTCTACATCTATGAGCGCTCTAGTAGTGGCTAGAAATGGTCTGCCCAGAATGATAGGGTGTAAGTAGCTTTCCTCCATGTCCACAATGACAAAGTCTGTGGGGAAATAATAATCCCCCACTTTCACCAGCACATTTTCAACTACCCCTTCAGCTTGCTTCTGAGTTTTGTCAGCCAGTTGTATGATTACATCAGTGGATCTCACCTCATTCAGTTGTAGCCTCTTCATAAGAGTTAGAGGCATCACATTTATGCTAGCTCCTAGATCACAGAATCCTCTGTCAATTTTTGTTTCCCCTATGATGCAAGGGATATGAAAACTTCCTGGGTCCGTTTTCTTAGAGAGTGTGTCCTTCTTGATGAGAGCACTGCATTCTTTGTTCATTGTTACCGTTTGTCCTCCCTTCAAAACTCTTTTCTTGCTTAACAATTCCTTTAAATACTTGATGTGTGTGGGCATTTGATGAAGAATCTCAAGAAAGGGAATATTGACATGCAGAGAGTTAAATGTCTCTAGAAACCTTGAATAGGTTTTCCTTTTTTCACCTCCTCCTAACCTCTCAGGAAATGGTGCTTTTGGTTGGTATACTTCCATCATGCCTTTTTGCAGTTCCTTGGCTTGCTCAGTTCCACCTTCTTGCTTAACTTCTTCCACACCTTCCTTCAAGATTTCTGGTTCCTGCTCTGAGGGCCTGATTCCTTCTTCTCCTGAGACTTCCTTCATTATGGTGATGGCTTTGCATTCTTCCCATCTTACTCTCTTTTGTTCCCCTTTAGGATTCTTTTCTGTGTCACTAGGGAACACTGCAGTTGATTTGGGTGCCTGTTGAGATAGCTCTCCTACTTGAGATTCCATCCTTTTGAGTTTTTCACCATGGTTTCTTAAGGTAGTTCTCACATCATCCCTGAAGCTCTTCAGTTCAATGATGTCTTGACTCATGGTTGCCATAATTCCTTCTATCCGGTTTAATTGATCTTGAAATTGTTGGTTCGGATTAGGTTGGGTATGTTGATTATTTTGGCCATGATATGATGATTGGGGGTAAGTGTTTTGTGTGGCTTGGTATGATCTTTGGTTGGAGTTTTGGTATGTGGAATTGTTATGTTGGTGGTGGTTGTAAGGTTTGTGGTTTTGTGGTTGGGTTTGTTGGTTTCCCCACCCAAAGTTTGGGTGGTTTCTCCAGCCTGGGTTGTAAGTGTTGGAATGTGGATCATATGATTGCCTTTGTTGGTTTCCCACATAGTTAGCCTCATCCCAATCACCTCCTTCAATGCCTACTTCCTCTTGATCTTGTGTGTGTATTGCAGCCACTTGCTTTGTTTCTAATTGCCTGGTAAGCTCTGCTAGTTGCTTGGCAAACACCTTGTTTTGGGCTAGAATTGTATCAACCTGGTTCAGCTCCATGACTCCCTTAGTGTTGTGCCTTTCTGATGCATAGTAGTACTCATTCTCAGCCACTGTCTCGATCACTTCAATGGCTTCTTCCACAGTCTTTTTCCTGTTCAATGAACCTCCTGATGAATGGTCTACAGCCTTCCTTGATTCATAAGAGAGCCCATCATAGAAGATGTGCAGTTGCACCCAATCATGGAACATGTTTGGTGGGCATTTCCTTGTCAAGTCCTTGAATCTCTCCCATGCCTCGTAGAGAGTTTCACCATCTTGTTGTCTAAAAGTCTGAACCTCAGATCGAAGCCTATTGACCTTTTGTGGAGGGTAGAAACGTGCCAGAAACTTGCTTTCCACCTCATCCCATGTTGTTAGACTCCCCCTTGGGAATGATTCCAGCCACTTAGCTGCTTTGTCCCTAAGTGAAAATGGGAACAAAAGCAGTTTATAGGCATCTTCCTGGACTCCATTGGACTTCACAGTGTCACAAATTCTCAGGAATTTTGTGAGATGTTGGTTTGGGTCTTCATTAGCACTTCCTCCAAAGGAACAATGATTTTCCACAAGTGATATTAGCTGTGGCTTGAGCTCAAAATTGTTGGCCTGAATGGGTGGTTTCTGGATGCTACTACCACAATTCCCAGAGGTTGGGTTTATGTATGAACTAAGAACCCTCCTCTCAGGGATGGCATCGTTTCCATCAGCTCTCTCATGGTTGTGAACTTCTCTATCCATGTTGAGATCTAAAGCTTCCTCAAAATTGTCCTCAGATTCTCCTTCAGATTCCTCTTCTCCCACTACTCTCTTCCCTCTTGCTTCCCTTCTAAGTCTATGAAGGGTCCTCTCTGGTTCGGTATATGGAGGAGTTGATGTCTCTCCTCTCCTACCTGTCATACAAGAACACAGCTCAAACACAAACAAGTGAAATACTCTTGGTTAATGGAAGAGTATGGTTAGCTCAATTGAGGAATTAATTCAAACAGTTAGTGAGTCAGTGAGTTAGTTGCATGAATTTAAAGGCATAAAGAAGGAAAGCATGTAACCAAGTGCAGAAATTAAAATTCAACAAGTATCTAGAACAGAATTAACAAAGCAAGAGAAAATTGCTCAATCTAGTTAGCTTCCAATTTGAGAATTGTCAATCGAAAACCAATCCCCGGCAACGGCGCCATAAACTTGATGCACATAAACTTGTTATGCTACGATTTAGGAAATTGCACGATCGGCAAAATTCCTTCCGGCAAGTGCACCGGTTATCGTCAAGTAAAAACTCACAATAGAGTGAGGTCGAATCCCACAAGGATTGGTTGAGTGAGCAATTCGGATTAGAAGTATGTTCTAGTTGAGCGGAATCAAGATTTAGATGAGAATTGCGGAATGTAAAATAGCATGAATTAAAGGGCAAGAAGCTAAATTGCTGAAATTAAAAGGGATGGGGGTGATTGCATGAATTTAATTGCAGAATGTAAAGAGAAAGTGGTAAATCAGAAATGGGGAGTTCATTGGGTGTTAGGAGATATTGAGATCTCCGAATCAAAACAACTTTTATCCCTTCCTCAACCAATGCATTCATTGAATTTGCTTGGCAATCTTATATGATTGGATCCCAATCCCTTGGCTCACCAATTCTCTCTAAAAACGAACAAATTCCCAATCCCTTGGTTTAAATGTTCATAAGAAGAGATGATGCTCGATCACTGATTATACCACACAGTTTCATGAACCACAATTTGGTAGGATTACATGTCACAATATCCATCCAAACCCCAATCCAATCCACTGTGAGAAAGCTTCTCTAGCATGAATCCTCCATTCCTTTCCCAAGGCTCCGAAGGATTCCAAGTATGAGTAGTTTCTTTCCCAAGACAACTACTCAATGGAATTAGATCGAGAAGCTTTCTAACAAAATTCAAGAGAAAAGATTGAAGAAGAAGATAAACTATTATTGATTCATTGAATTACAATAGAGCTCCCTAACCCAATGAAAGGGGGTTTAGTGAGTCATAGCTCTGAATTCAATTACAAAGAAAAGGAAAACTAGCTAAAAGTGAAAGTAAAGTCCCCTCTAACTTAACTTCTATCCTATTTATACACTTTCTATATTGAGCTTCAGTTGTGCTTCTTGGGCTTTGAGGCCTCTCCTTGCTTTCCTTTTGCCTTGGGTTTATGATCCATAATCTTGATGAGGTTGTTGATCCAAATCCTGTAACATTTATTGAGCCAACTTAGTGATAATCAAATAATGACACATGACTCAATAAATTGAGATTTCAAACTCATCAATCCTTCAGGCCCAATCCCATAAACCATGATATTCAATTGGGTTTCATACCAAAGTAAGTTTAAGTTAATATTTGTGCTCAAAGACTAACTTAAATCACAATATTTTTGGCCCAGAAACCTTTTTCAAGAGTGGCGTTTAAGTTGTAGTTTAAGCTTAAACTGCAACTTAAACGCCAGACACTTCCAGTGAGGCCTTTTGTAGAAGCACGTTTAAGCTTCAGTTAAGGTTAAACTGAAGCTTAAACGTGGAAATGGAAGAAGGTAGCCCTGGAGAGTCATGTAGTCGAACACGTTTAAGCTTCAGTTTAAGGTTAAACTGAAGCTTAAACGTGGAGATAGGAAGGGCAGCCCTGGAGGTCGAACACGTTTAACCTCCAGTTTGAGGTCAAACTGGAGGTTAAACGTAGAAAAGGGTGGAGGCATACTGGAGGTCGAACACGTTTAACCTCCAGTTTGAGGTCAAACTGGAGGTTAAACGTGGAAGCTTAGAATGGTGGCCCTGGATGTGTCGAACACGTTTAACCTCCAGTTTGGGGTCAAACTGGAGGTTAAACGTGGAGATGGAGAGAGCAACCCTGGAGTAGAAAAGCTATCGAACACGTTTAAGCTCCAGTTTGAGTCAAACTGGAGCTTAAACGTGGAATGGCTCCCTGGGTGGCATACTCATTCTGGCGTTTAACCTCCAGTTTGAGGTCAAACTGGAGGTTAAACGTGGAATGCTCCTTAAGTGAGGCTTTTCATTCTGGCGTTTAACCTCCAGTTTGAGGTCAAACTGGAGGTTAAACTTCAATCCCAGCATTTCTTATCCTTCATGATTTTGGCGTTTAAGCTCCAGTTTAGGCTTAAACTGGAACTTAAACTCCACATGTGATATTCAAGCTTCCTTTATTGATTTTGTTGCTTCCTTGCTTAGCCTCTTCTTCCCTGAAATCATCCAAACAATTGCATCAAAGTCTTGCAAAATTTCATGAGAACTCTTTCATTCATAGCATTTAAGTAATATAACTAAAACTCATGGAATTTGCATCAAAATCATATTGTTTGGATGGTTCATTACTTTGTTCTTCATTTAACCATTTTTGGTTACTTTAAGCTCAAGAAAATGCATAAAACAACTAAAACTAACAGAAAAATGCTAGTGAAACTAGCCTATGATGCCTTGGCATCACTAAGCGGCTAAACCAAGCTGTCCCTAACCATGTGCTTGTGGCGTGAAGGTGTCAAGTGAAAACTTGAGACTGAGCGGTTAAAGTCGAGGTCCAAAGCAAAAAGAAGAGTGTGCTTAAGAACCCCGGACACCTCTAATTGGGGACTCTAGCAAAGCTAAGTCACAATCTAAAAAGGTTCAGCCAGTTATGTGTTTGTGGCATTTATGTATCCGGTGGTAATACTGGAAAACAAAGTGCTTAGGGCCACAGCCAAGACTCATAAAGTAGCTGTGTTCAAGAATCAACATACTTAACTAGGAGAATCAATAACACTATCTGGATTCTGAGTTCCTATAGATGCCAATCATTCTGAACTTCTAGGGATAAAGTGAGATGCCAAAACTGTTCAGAAGCAAAAAAAGCTAAAAGCCCCGCTCATCTAATTAATACTGATCTTCATAGATGTTTTTGGAATTCATTGTATATTCTCTTCTTTTTATCCTATTTGATTTTTAGTTGCTTGGGGACAAGCAACAATTTAAGTTTGGTGTTGTGATGAGCGGATAATTTATACGCTTTTTGGCATTGTTTTCAGTATGTTTTTAGTATATTTTAATTAGTTTTTACTATATTTTTAATAGTTTTTAAATAAAAATCACTCTTTTGGACTTTACTATGAGTTTGTGTGTTTTTCTGTGATTTCATGTATTTTCTGGCTGAAATTGAGGGACCCGAGCAAAAATCTGATTCAGAGGCTGAAAAAGGACTGCAGATGCTGTTGGATTTTGACCTCCCTGCACTCAAAGTTGATTTTCTGGAGCTACAGAAGCCCAATTATTGCGCTCTCAATTGCGTTGGAAAGTAGACATCCTGGGCTTTCCAGCAATATACAATAGTTTACACTTTTTCCGAGATTTGATGACCCAAATAGGCGTTCCAAGTTAGCTCAAGAATTCTGGCGTTTAACTCCAAAACTAGCACAAAAGCTGGAGTTAAACGCCCAAACTGGCACAAAAGCTGGCGTTTAACTCCAAGAAAAGTCTCTACACATGGAAGCTTCAATGCTCAGCCCAAGCACACACCAAGTGGGCCCGGAAGAAGATTTCTGCATTAATTACTGATTTCTATAAACCCTAGGCTACTAGTTCTCTATAAATAGGACCTTTTGCTATTGTATTTTCATCTTTGATAAGTCTTATGCTATCATAGACACGTTTGAGGGCTAGCCTCACGGCCATGCCTAGACCTTGTTCTTATGTATTTTCAACGGTGGAGTTTCTACACACCATAGATTAAGGTGTGGAGCTCTGCTGTTCTTCATGAATTAATACAAGTACTATTATTTTTCTATTCGACTCAAGTCTATTTCTTCTCCAAGATATTCATTTGTTCTTCAACTTGATGAATGTGATGATTCATGACACTCATCATCATTCTCACCTATGAACATGTGCCTGACAACTACCTCTGTTCTACTAGCAATGGCTTGAATGTGTATCTCTTGGGTTTCTAATCTAAGATTGGAACCTTCGTGGTATAGGCTAGAATTATTGGCCGCCATTCCTGAGATCCGGAACGTCTAAATCTTGCCATGGAAAGGAGTATGAATGATTGGAAGAAGGCAATAGGAAAGCAGAGGTTCAAGGGGAACAAAGCATCTTCATACGCTTATCTGAAATCCACCAATGAATTACATAAGTATCTCTATCTTTATTTTATGTTTATTTTCATCACCTTAAACTCCATAACCATTTGAATCCGCCTGACTGAGATTTACAAGAAGACCATAGCTTGCTTCAAGCCGACAATCTCCGTGGGATCGACCCTTACTCACGTAAGGTTTATTACTTGGACGACCCAGTGCACTTGCTGGTTAGTTGTGCGGAATTGTGACAAAGTGTGATTCACGTTTAAGAGCTCAAAGTCCTTAGTGCCATTGTTGATGATCACAATTTCGTGCACCAGTTAGTTACCTTCTTCTCAACACCAATGTTTTATTTTCTTTGTTTGCTCATTGTTGTATTTGCATGTTTAATTACATATTTGTTTGGTTTGTGCATATATTTACCACTGCTTGGTTAAAGTAATGAGTTTCCTTTCAAGACCTTATTTTATAAAATTTTACTAATTTAAATTAAAACTTTTGTGTTGAACTTGTTTGAAGATTATAAATTGGAACATGAATTATAGCTAAGAACACACAACCTGTGAGATTTTGAGCTTATTTATATGGTTACATTATTTAACCATAAATTTTTATTCTTATGTGTTTTCTTCCCTATGATTGCAATCTTTGCTTTGTTTCATTCTATATGTCCACTATTTAGTGTATTTACATGCTTGCATATGATTGAAGCCATCACTTGTTTTTGCTCACTTATCCCAAATAAGGCTACCCTTTTAAATCACCCTTGTTAGCCACTTTGAGCCTTTTTAATCCTCATTTGTTCTATATTTTACCACATCACTAGCCTTAGGCGGAAAAACAATTAAATACCCCAATTGAATCTTTGGTTAGCCTAAGATAGAGATTGTGTAACAATTAAGTGTGGGGAACCGTGGGAACATGGGTTAATAAGGGAATGTGTTATGTTTTTACTTTGATAAAATATTGGAAATTTGGGTACCTACTCATGTAAGACCAGAAAAATTAAAAATTCATGTGCATTGATAATGTTATGTTTATTTTTATGCTTTTACAAAAAAAATAATAATAATAAAAAAATCCAAACAATATTCAATAAATAAGTAAATAAATAAGGGGACAAAATTACCCTAATGCAAAGTTAAGTTAATAAAAAGATCAATGCACATGTGATAAAATTAAAAGAAGAGTTGATGCATGAGTATGTGATGCAAAAGTTGGAATTTCGGGTAGCTAAGCATGATTTTAGAATTACATAGAGAGTGTGTGTGTGTGTTAGGTGAAAGCTTAGGTTTTTCAAAGATTCAATTTATAGCTCACTTAGCCATATACATACCCTCACCCTTATCTTAGCCCCATTACAACCTTGAAAAGACCTCATGATGTTTGTATTGGTACATTAAATACTTGTTGATTGGTTAGATGAAGAACAAATTTTAGAAAGCATGATTAGAGAAGAGTAGAGTGAATTACCCTATACACTTGAGTGATTAGAGTGCATATACACTACCAGTGAGGGTTCAATGCTTGATTTTATGTTCCCTGCTTTCATGAGCTGTCTTCTTACATGTTTACTTGTCTTTTATTGTATAATTTGAATTAGTGGAATCTGATTTATGTTGTCTTGGAAAATTTGTTTACTTTTAACCAAGTAGGAAAAAGCATTCTGCATGTAGTTGCATTCATATAGATAGGTTGCATTTCATACTTTCTACCATTTCTCTTCACTCATTATAGCTTCTCTTGAGCTTAGCATGAGGATATGCTAATGTTTAAGTGTGGGGAGTTTGATAAACCACTATTTTATGGTTTATCTTATGCTCAATTGAGTGGTTTATATCAAGTCTTTGCCCACTTATTCATACTAATTGCATGGTTTTACATTTTCCCTCCTGATCTTGTGCTATGATTGGAAACTTGCTTCCCAAAGCCTATAAATTACCAAAAATTAATTCTCCTTTACCATTCGATACCTTGATATGTGTGATAAGTATTTTCAGACTTCATAGGGCAGGAATGGCTTAGAGGACAGAAAGGAAACATACAAAAATGGAAGAAAAGCACAAAAATGGAGTTTTAAAGAAAAGGCAGCGACGCGAAGGCATAGACGACGCGGACGCGTGCCTAGCGCAAAACGAAAATGACGCGCATGCGTGGATGACGCGGACATGTGCCTTGATCAGAACGCAATTGATGCGGACGCGTGACAAGGAAAAACTCCAAATAACGCGCACGCGTGACTCACGCGCACGCGTGACAGACGCCACGTGCAGAAATGGCAGAAAATGCTCCCAGCAATTTCTGAACCTCTTTTTGGCCCAGATCCAAGTCTAGAAAACACAGATTAGAGGCTATAAAGTGGGGGAATCCATCCATTCATAGAAGAGACGGAAATAGAAGATATACAACATTCGTAATTCATTATCTTAGGTTTAAATGTAGTTTTTAGAGAGAGAGGTTCTCTCCTCTCTCTTAGGATTAGGATTTAGGATTTCTATTATGTTTAGGCTACTTCTTTTCAATTACAGGTTCAATATTCCTTTAATTTATTTTCTACTATTATTTATTCTATTACTTTAATTGTTATTTATCTTTCCAAATTGATTTATGAACTTTTCTATGTTAGGATTGATATTTTTATATAAATTGAGGTATTTCAAATATAAGATCGTTCTATTCTATTTATGTTATTGATGCTTTCGATTTATCAAAATTATTTTCATTCGAGTAGATTTTCTTCTCTTTTAGCTTTGGTTGAGTAATTGGTGACACTTGAGTTATCAAACTCAGCTGTTGATTGAAATTAGAGTTGCTGATTGATTTGGATTGCTCTAAAGCTAGTCTTTCCACAGGAGTTGACTAGGAATTGAGGATCAATTTAATTATTCCACTTGACTTTTCTTTGTTTAGTAAGGGTTAACTAAGTGGGATTAAAACCCAATTCTCATCACACCTGATAAGGATAACTAGGATAGGACTTCCAATTCTTGTACCTTGCTAAGAGCTTTTATAAATATTAATTTATTTTTCTCGTCATTTAAATTACTTGTTCCTTATTTCAGAAACCCAAAAATATATCTTTTTCCATAACCAATAATAAATCATACCTCCCTGCAATTCCTTGAGAAGACGACCCGAGGTTTAAATACTTCGGTTATAAATTTTATTGGGTTTGCTTAAGTGACAAACAAAACTTATGCACGAAAGGATTCTCTGTTGGTTTAGAAACTATACTTACAACGCAATTATTTTTATAAAAATTTCTTTACTGGCAGAAATCTGATCATCATGGAAGTGCAAAAAGAAGACTACAACAAGTTATGCTACCCTATTGTTGAAGGAACGGATGACTAAGAGGGTGAACAAGAGGAAGTTGTTGAGAATGAACTCCGTGAGCTTGATGAAAAGGAACCTCAGCTTGAGGCAAAGAGTGAACTGAAGCCTCTTCCATCTCATTTGAAGTATGCTTTCTTAGAGGACAACCAAAGGTTTCCGGTCATTATTGCTAGTGAGCTTTCTAGTGAAGAAGAAGGAAAGCTCCTAGATATTTTAAGAAAGTACAAGAAGGCAATCGGTTGGAGCCTAGCCGATATTGTGGGGATTGACCCCCGCAAGTGCATACATCGTATCTTTCTCCAAGAGGGAGCTCGGCCGGTTAGGTAATCACAAAGAAGACTCAACCCAACCATCCTTGACGTGGTAAAGAAGGAGGTCACTAGGCTACTTGATGCGGGTATCATATACCCAATTTCTGACAATGAGTGGGTGAGCCCGGTCCAGGTTGTTCCCAAGAAATCAGGAATCACTGCAGTTAAAAAGGATGATGGTGAAGTGGTCACCAAGAGAGTACAAAATGCTTGGCGAGTGTGCATCGATTATAGAAGGTTGAATGCCGCTACAAGGAAGGACCACTACCCTTTGCCCTTTATCGATCAAATGTTGGACCGGTTGGCGGGTAAATCCCATTATTGCTTTCTTGATGGATTCACTGGTTACTTCCAGATTCACATTGCTCTTGAGGATCAGAAAAAGACCACATTCACTTGTCCTTTTGGCACCTTTGCTTACAAAAGGATGCCATTTGGACTATGCAATGCACTTGCTACTTTTTAGCGGTGTATGACGAGTGTCTTTTCCGATCTAATGGAGAATTTTCTGGAAGTCTTTATGGATGATTTCATTATTTATGGAACTTCATTTGATTGCTGCTTAGAGAACTTGGCCAAAGTCTTAGCTAGATATGTTTACACTAACCTTGTCTTGAATTTCGAAAAATGTCACTTTATGGTAAGACCAGGTATAGTGTTAGGACATGTAGTGTCTGAGGAAGGCATTTCTGTAGACCCGGCCAAGGTTGATGTTATCACCACTTTACCTCACCGCTCATCTATGAGGGAGGTCCGCTCGTTTTTGGGACATGCAGGATTTTACAGGCGCTTTATTAAGGATTTCAGCAAGATTGCTTTTCCCTTATCGCGCCTCCTCCAAAAAGATGTAGACTTTGAGTTTGACAGTGCATGTGTGAATGTGTTTGAAGAGTTAAGGAGAGTTCTTACCACAGCACCGATTGTGCGAGGCTCCAACTGGACGCAGCCATTCGAGATAATGTGCGATGCGTCAAACCATGCTGTAGGTGCCGCGCTTGCACAGCGCGATGGTAAACTTCCTTATGTCATTGCTTACTCTTCTAAAACATTGGATGCAGCACAATCCAACTATACCACTACAGAAAAAGAACTCCTAGCTATTGTTCATGCTTTAGATAAATTCAGATCTTATTTACTAGGGTCCAAGATAGTGGTATACACGGATCATGCAGCTTTAAAGTACTTATTGACAAAGAATGAGTTAAAACCTAGACTCATACGTTGGATCTTACTTTTGTAAGAATTCGACATTGAGATTAGGGACCTGAGTGGGTCTCAAAACTTGGTTACGGATCATTTAAGCCGCCTTGAGAATTTAAAATTTGACCCATTTCTGATCGATGACTGATTCCCATTGGATAGTTTGCATGCTATGTCGGATAGCTTTCCTTGGTTTGTACCAATGGCGAACTAATTGGTTGCAAAAATCTTCCCTCCTAACTTTTCTAAACACCAAAGAGACAAGTTGAGGAGTGATTCCAAATACTACATTTGGGATGACCCTCACTTGTGGAAGAGGGAAGTGGACCAAGTAATTCGAAGATACATCCCGGAATCTGAAATTCAACCCATTCTTGAAGCTTGCCATTCGTCCGAATGTGGCAGCCATTTTGGCCCACAACGGATAGCTAAAAAGGTGTTGGAATGTGGATTCTGGTGGCCAACCTTATTCAAGGATACTAACCGGTTCTATGTGTCGTGCCACCAATGCCAGAAGTCGGGAAATACGTCCCAAAGGGATGAGATGCCTCAGCAACCTATGTTGTTCTGTGAGATATTTGATGTATGGGGCATTGACTTTATGGGACCATTTCCCAACTTAAGTGGGTATCTATATATTCTGTTAACGGTTAACTACGTGTCATAGTAGGTAGAAGCAATACCTACTCGCCTTGATCATACCAATACCGTCATTTCTTTTATTAGAAATAACATTGTATGCCGTTATGGGTTGCCACGAGCAATCGTGAGCGACCAAGGATCCCCTTTTGTAATAGAAAAATAGAGGCACTGCTCAAGCGCTATGGGGTATTGCATAAGGTTGCCACTGCTTATCACCCGCAAACCAACGGACAAGTGGAAGTATCTAACCAGGAGATTAAGAGAATTTTGGAGAAAGTGGTAAATCCACAAAGAAAGGATTGGAGCCTCCGGTTAGGAGATGCACTTTGGGCGTATAGGACGACCAACAAGACTCCATTGGGGATGAGTCCCTTCCGGATCGTCTATGGTAAGGCATGCCACCTTCCGGTGGAGATTGAGCATAAAGCCTATTGGGTGGTAAAGCAGTGCAACATGGATTTCACCAAGGCGGGTGTGGCCAGGAAATTACAGCTAGAGGAGCTCGAGTGTTTGAGGAACGAAGCATATGAGAATGCCCAGATCTACAAGGAAAAGACTAAAGCATTTTATGACCATCACATCCAGAAGAAGGATTTTCAAGGTGTTGAGGTTCTCCTCTACAACTCGAGGCTTAGATTCATGCCTGGCAAGCTCTATTCTAGATGGGAAGGACCCTTCAAGGTGAAAGAGATAAAGCCTTATGGGGTGGTGGAATTGTTTGATCCTAAAAGCAAAGCAACTTTCAAGGTGAATGGACATAGAGTGAAGAAGTACCATGGCTATAAGTTTCCAAAAGAGCTAGAGGTGTTCCTACTAACGGATGCACCTAGAGAAGGAGAAGCTTGAGCGACTGACCGTCCAACTTAAGGACGTTAAAGAAAAGTGCATGGTGGGAGGCACCCTACCGTGGTAAGATCTTCCTTGTGTATACCTTCTTGCTTCTAGCTTTAGATTCTTGTGAATTTTGTGATTTCTTAATGTTGTTGATTGCGTAGGAATGATAGTTTTGTTGATCTTGTTGGATAACTAGGATGTTCATATAGATTTCATCATTTTGGTATGGAGGAATTGTTGAAGTAGAGAGAATGTTTTGTTTTGAATAGTGCATGAATTTCTGAGTGTTTTCTTGACTACCTAGCTTAAACACCTGCCAAGAATGTGTTAGAATAGTCCTTTCTATGTTGTTTAAAAAAAAAAGGGGGCGGGATCCGCGCGCGAGCGTGCTTTGCGCGCGCGCCGGTGGTGCATTTCAAACTCCTGGTACAAAAACCCGAGAGTTGTGCCCACCTTGTACCCACTTCGTGCCAGGAACCCACGCGCAAGCGTGCGTGACGCCTATGCGCCCCCTGCAACTTCGCCATCGACGCGCAAGCGAACTGTGCGCACTTGCACCGGTTGTGCATTCAAACCTCTCTGGTACAAAAACCAGAGAGTTATGGCAAATTTGTGCCTATTCTGTGTCTGCGACTGACATGCAAGCGTACTTGACGCGTCTGTGCCGGTTGCCACCTTCATCAGACACGTGTCCGCGCCGCCTGTGCTACATGCCAACTCTGGTACAAAAACCAGGGAGTTAGGCCTACTTCGTGCCAACTGTGTACCAGGGCACAACTGCCCTCACGCGGACGTGCCCTTGACGTGTACGCGCCCCTCGCTCAACCCTCATTGACGCGCAAGCACACTGCACGCGCGCGTCGATCGCGCGACCCAGTTTTAAAACTGGCGCGCCCTGCTTCTTTCCTTTTTCTCATCTCTTTTCTACTTCACTTTCTTCCTTCTCCCATCACCTCTTCTCTCTTCGTCCTCTTCCATACTCCACCACCACCATCTCTGGCCACTCACCGGTGACCACCACCACCTCCGGTGGCACTACATCTCTTTTCTCTCTTTCTCCTTTTTCACAAAAGATTACTCCACCTTGTTCTCTTCCCCCTCTCAAGGTTTTACTTCTTCTACATCTCATCTCTTACTCTCGTTGCATAATCTCTTCTTCTAGTTGCATGTTTCTTTTTGTTTATTCTCTTAATTTCTCTTTTAGTTGCATGATTATACTACTTGCTTTTTGCTTGTTTACTTTTTCTTTCTCTTGTTTTCTCATGGATGCTAAACTTGAGTTTTAATTTGCTTTGATAGATATTCTTGTTATCTTTCATTATCCTTGTAAGTAGGTGATCTTGTGTGATGATTGATATTTCATTTTGGGACTCTAATTGATTTAGTATCTCATATTTGCTCATTGCTTGATAATTGCACGCTAAGTGTTCGTGGAAATGCACAAATGCCATTTTGGTTTATTTTGGTTATATACCTTCAATTTAGTGCTTTCTCCTCATTTACTTGCTCTCTTCTAAGTGTATTGAGCTCACTTTGCTTTATGCTTGCCAATTAGATACTCATTAAACATGACTTGCTCTTTGTTATGGATGCTTGAGATTACTCTTCTCATGCCACCATGCATGCTTTACTCACTCTTGCATCCCATGCCAAGTGTTGTGACCTATGCCTCTGTAATTATTCTATTGCACAATTTCTTTTGGGCACTACTCCTCACTTGCATGTTGTTTTCTTTGAGTTGATTCTTGGGTTTAATGTTTTCCCCTTTTCCCTTCCTTTTTCAGGATGGCCACCAAGAAAGGCAAGGAGAAAGCTCCACAGAAACCGGCCATAAGGAGGGCACCCCAAAAGTCAACCTCGAAGGCGCACCCTACACTAGGAGCCAAACCCCTATCTAAGAAGGTGAAGGCATCCGATCCTATTGATGAAAAAGAGAAGAGCAACCCGGCAAAGAATTCTTCAAGGTTTTCCAACCGCTTCTGTGAACTTGTGTTCCCCACCATGGTTGAAAGGAACTATCACACCGAGCATCTACTCGCCCCGCAGGACAAGGTTGCTCATTGTATCCTGCCTTGCATTGAGCGGCGAGGATGGGAGTTTCTTCTGAGAAAACCACAAGAGGTCAACCTCTCGTGGGTGGTAGAGTTCTACACTAACTACCATCGTCTCTCTCTTCAATCAGTGTACGTGCGCCGGAAGCAAGTCCCAGTTTCAGAAGAGGCTATTCAGCAAGTGCTTAATGTCCTACCGGTACCAAGTGAAATGGATGGCTACCAAGAGGTCTTACGTCAGCGAGATGAGTTTGGGTTTGATTGGGACTCAATTCTTCGAGTCATTGCTGAATCAGAGACATTTTGGACCCAAGGTCGACTCCGGATGCGGCCCAAGTGCATTGACGCACGTTCCATCACTGTAGAGGCTAGAGCTTGGGCCCAGATCCTATCCCACTATGTCCTATCCAGCACCAACAAGTCGTCCTTCACGGCGGATCTTGCTTTGCTTGTCTCGTGTGTTCTCACAGAGAGACTGGTGAACATTTCGCTTCTTATCAAACAAGTGATAAGTCAAGTCCACGCCCGGGGTAATTTGCCATTTCAAGCATTGGTGTCTGATTTAGTCGCTGCTGCAGGTGTTCCTTGGGAGACCATGGACGTGAAAGCTATGATTCTGGCTAAGGGCGATGTTGTCCCAACCAGAAGATACTTACAGCTTCTCATGAACACCCCAAGCCTCGACATAGCCCCTCAGCCTACTATTCTTTCCACCTCATCATCACCACCACCACAAAGATCCACCCATCAAAGGATAGAAGATCTACACCGAAGATTGATAGATATGAGCAGCGCAACCAACGCCGATACACTTACATCAAGAAGCTCTTGCATTGTGTTACCCCTAGCATGGAGGAACCCAAAATATTCACATCCACCTCGAACCCAAGTAACGGGAGCTCTGATGATGGGGATAGTGAAGGTTCCGGTCCCGACCGCCCTTTGCGCATTGTTGGTAGCACGGAGGACCGTGCTAAATTCTAAGTGTGGGGAGGGGAGGTCATTCGACCGATCTCCATGGGTAACAATCTCTTCCTTTCAACACCCATGGATTTATCTTTTGTTTAGTAGTTAATACATTGCATGTGTAGTTAGTCCTGCTTGTAAATACCCTTTGCATGATAGTTAGTCTCTATAGAGTTACTTGGTCAAAATAATGACTTCTTCCCCCAAGAAACTATATTTTGGGGTACCCTACCAATTTTGAAAACAATTTTTGCGGTAAACTTGCTTCAAGAATGTATCTGGGAACATAGTGATTGAGCTAAGAACACAAGCATGTAAGTTTTGAGCCTATTGTGTGATTATATCTTCTAACCACTATTTCCCATTCTTATGTGTATTCTTCTCTCTCTGTGATTGCGATCCTTGCTTTGTCTGATTCTATATGTCCATTACTTTGTGTATGAATGCATTTACATGATTGAGGCCATCATTTTAATAGTCACTTTTCCCAAACGGCCTTAACCCTTTTATCTACCATTGCTAACCAATTTTGAGCCCATGATAAACCTTTTTCGTTCTTAATTAGAGCACATCAACAACCCTAAGCGAAAAACAATGAATATCCCTGGATTTAGATCCTTGATTAGCTTAGGTAAGTAAGGGTGTGTATCATTCAATTAGGAGGGTGTACTTGGGAACTTGGGTAGATGTAAAGGTGTGTATTTGTAGTTGTAATTGAAAATTTTGGGAATTGGGAACATACTCATGTATTAATGATTGAACTATATGCATTGAAACTTTTGTACATTCAACCCCAAGAGAAAAAGGGGACAAACGAAAAAAAGAAAAAAATTATATATATATATATATATATATATATATGAGGATGAAAGAAAAAGAATGTAAGAAAAAAAATAGAAAAATAGAAAAAACAAAAGTATGGAAAAGAAAATAATAAAAAGGGGACAAAAATACCCCAAGACAAAGTAATAATAACGATGCATATGGGATGTGGATTAAAAAGGATGCATGAGTATACGAAAAAGCGAAACCCATGGGTAGCTAGGCATTGTATTAGAATTATATAGGGTGTTTTATGTGTTTAGTGAGATCTTCGGTTAATCAAGGATTCAAGTTTTAAGCTCACTTGACCGTATACATCCTTACCTTCACCGTAGCCCCATTACAACCCATGAATAAGACCTCATGATACTTGTATGCATGCATTAAGTAATTGTTGATTGTTAGATGAAAGACAAATATTGGAAAGCATGATTAGGAGAGGATTGAGTGACGAACCCTATACACTTGAGCGAATAGAGCGGATACACTTCCGGTGAAGGTTCGATGCTCAAATCCTTGTTCCCGGCTTTCACAAGCGTTCATCTAGCAAGTTATATGCACTTCATATTGATGTTCAGATTAGTAGGATTGATGAACTACATGTCATTTTCACCCCATATGCTCATATATGTTCTTGGAGGATAGATTTCTCCTTGACCAAGTAGATAGATGCTTTTACAGTAGTTGCACGCATTCATTTAGGTAATTTGCATTTCATAAACCCTTTCTCACCATGATCTTTGGTCCTTTTATTTTTAGCATGAGGACATGCTTGGTTTAAGTGTGGAGAGATTTGATAAACCCCAATTTTGTGGTTTATATTGTGTAGAATTTGAGGGGTTTTGTCAATATTTTTCACACTTATTCACAAGAATTGCATGGTTTTGTGTTCTCTTCGTAATATTGCTTCATGATGGAAAACATGCTTCTTTTGCCTTAGAATTGCTATATTTTGATCCTTTTTTATTACCATTCGATGTCGTGACGTGTTTGTTGAGTGATTTTAGAATTTATAGGGCAAGAATGGCCTAGAAGAGAGAAAGAAAGCATGCACAAGTGGAAGGAACATGAAGATTTGGATTTTGGGAATCTCAGCATGGGCGCGCACGTGTGGGTGCAGACAGCTGGAAGCGGCGCGCAAAGATTGGCGCATCCGCGCGGATTAGAGAAATCCACACTGACACACACGCGTACATGTCGCAGACGCGTGGATTGCAAAATCAATCGGCGCACACGCGTGCATGGCGCGTACACGTGACAAGCTGCACATGACCTTATTAAAGAAAATCATGCCTGGCAATTTATGAGGCTCAAGAGGCCCAAATTCAAGCTGGTTCTGCATGGAAAAGACCCAAGGATGCTAGGGGAAATGGGGGGATCATTCATTCACACTTAGACACAATTTTTAGCTAGTTTTTAGTTTTTGTTCTTCTAGAGAGAGAACCCCTTGTTCCTCTCTAGATCTAGTTTGAATTGATCTTCCCTTGTTGATTCTGATTTGGATCTTGTTGATTACTAGTTTTGATTACTTAATTTGAATTCCTTAGTATAATTTTTTTTAGATCTTGTGTTAGATTTATGTTTTCTTGTCACTTGTCATCTTCTACCTATTTTGTGAATCTTATGGATCTTGAATTTTTAATGTTACATTGATAATTTTCGTGATTAATTGTGTTGTTTGAGTGAATTTACATTGATAATTGTTAGTGGGTACTTGTTAATTTCAATTTAATTGCACTTTGAATATGTCTTTTAGTAATGCTTACCATGTGTTTGATGAAATATTTTCTTTGATTATGGAGTAGTTCTCTTTACTCTTGGCCTAGGCTAAGGGAATTGGGTAAACTTGAGTCATTGGGTCTAATAGATTTGATGATTTGGGAACCCTTAGTGGTCATTTGATAACCATTGACACTAGCCTACTACTAAGTCAATTAGTGGCTAGGTTGGACATTATGGGTTGATGTTGACTAAACCATTTAATGTACTTCAAGTATAGAAGTAAACTTAATGAGTTTGGTTCCTCATAATTGTCAAGATACGGTTATTAGACAAGGATGGTGACCCTAATTCCCATGCCTAGCCAAGAGTTGCTTTTATTATTCTTATTTGAAACCCCAAAAATCCTAATTGCTTTGTCTTAGTTATAGTTATTTATTTAGTTTTAGAGTAGAATTATATTGGATGTTATCTTATTAGTTTGGAATTGCTCACATCTTGTTTTAGTCACTTGAATTAGTTTCTTTCATTTCAAGATTACTTACTTGTTAGGACTCTGAGTTTAATTCCTTGCTCATGACTTGCAACCCCGAATTTCTAACTAATGTTGATGCACATGTTTGCCCATTCCTTGTGAGACGACCCGAGGTTTGAATACTTCGGTTACTTTTATTGGGGTTGAACTTGTGACAACCAATTCCTTTGAAATTTGATCGAGAGTTATTAGTTGGTTTGGAACTATGCTTACAACGAAGTTCTATTTCTATTAAGAGAAACTCTAGACCGACAATAACCCTCGCTTATCAGAGACCCCTGCCCCATCCTCACCAAGGCAAATCTTGAAGCCTTATGTGCCAAAGGCACCATATCCACAAAGGTTGAGGAAGGATGGGAAGGATGGCCAGTTCCCTAGATTCTTAGAGATCTTCAAGAAGCTCCAAATCAACATACCATTTGCTAAGGCATTGGAGCAAATTCCACTCTATGCCAAATTTCTGAAGGAGCTCATGACAAGAAAAAGAAATTAGGGAGTAATAGAGACCATAGTGCTAACTGGGGAGTGTAGTGCCATAATACAAAAGAAGCTACCCCAGAAAATGAAAGACCCAGGGAGTTTCGAAATCCCCTGCATCATTAGAGGATATCAACATCGAGAAGGCCTTGTGTGACTTGGGAGCTAGCATCAATCTCATGTCCCTAACCATGATGAAGAGGATGAAGATTGAGGAAGCCAAGCCAACAAAAATGGCACTCCAGTTGGCTGACACAACATTCAAGTTCCCACATGGTGTAGTGGAAGACTTGCTGGTGAAGGTAGGAGAGTTCATTTTCCCAGCTGACTTTGTTATGCTGGATATAGAGAAAGAGGCTAACACATCAATTATCCTAGGAAGGCCATTCTTAGCTACTGCTAGAGCCATCATTGATGTGCAAAAAAGGGAATTAGTCTTGAGATTACATGAAGAAAAGATGGTCTTCAATGTCTTTAAGACAATGAGTTACCCTAAGGAATCCATAGGAGAATGAATGATGGTGGACACCATAGAATAGATAGTTCAAGGAGTTTTGGAAGAAGAACAATGTGAAGGAACTATTGAGTTAGAGCAGCAAGCATCAAGTGGAGAACTACCACAAGAAACCATGGAGAATTCAATCATGTTGAACCCTAAAGACAGCAAGGAAGCAGAGGCACCAAAACTAGAGCTAAAGACCTTACCACCAAGCTTGAAATATGCATATTTGGGTGACAACAACACTTACCCAGTGATCATCAATTCGAGCTTGAGTAAAGAGCAAGAAGAGGAACTTATCCAAGTGCTGAAACAACACAAGGATGCCATAGGTTGGACACTTGCAGACTTAAAAGGAATCAGTCCTTCAATGTGCATGCACAAGATAATACTTGAAGAAGGTGCTAAGCCCTCAAGACAGTAACAAAGAAGGCTGAATCCAACCATGAATGAAGTGGTCCAAAAAGAAGTGTTAAAGTTGTGGCAAGCAGGGGTGATTTACCCCATCTCAGACAGCCCTTGGGTGAGCCTTGTGCAAGTAGTTCATAAAAAAGGAGGGGTCACTGTTGTGCCCAATGAGAAGAATGAGCTGATACCAACAAGAACAGTGACTGGCTGGCGCATGTGCATTGACTATAGGAAGCTTAATGAAGCCACCAGGAAGGACCACTTCCCCTTACCCTTCATGGATCAGATGCTTGAAAGATTTACCAGACATGAATACTATTGCTTTCTGGACAGTTATTCAGGCTACAACCAAATAGTTGTAGACCCCAAGGACCAGGAGAAAACTTCATTTACTTGTCCATATGGTGCCTTTGCTTATAGGATAATGCCCTTTGGATTGTGCCATGCACCTGCAACATTCCAAAGGTGCATGCTCTCCATATTTTCAGACATGATTGAAAGATTCATTGAAGTGTTTATGGATGACTTCTCTGTATTTGGTAACTCATATTCTAACTGCTTGCACCACTTAGCCTTGGTGCTAAAGAGATGCCAAGAAACCAACCTTATTTTAAATTGGGAAAAATGCCATTTCATGGTTACAGAAGGGGTGGTTCTTGGTCACCAGATCTCAAAAAGGGACATAGAGGTGGACAAGGCTATGGTGGAGGTGATTGAAAAGTTACCCCCACCTTGCGATGTCAAGGCAGTTAGAAGTTTTCTAGGACATACAGGCTTCTATGGGAGGTTCATTAGAGACTTCTCCAAGGTTGCCAAACCTTTGAGCAACCTACTTGTCTCTAATGTACCTTTTGTTTTTGATAATGAATGCATGCTAGCCTTTGAGGAAATTAAGAGTAAACTCTCCTCTGCGCCTATTATAGCTCTACCCTATTGGGATTTACCTTTTGAGTTGATGTGTGATGCATCAGATTTTGTTGTGGGTGCTGTTTTAGGACAGACGAAGGACAAATTGGTGCATGTCATTTATTATGCTAGCAAGGTTCTTAATGTGAATTAAAGGATCTATACCACTATAGAGAATGAATTACTTGCCATTGTCTTTACTTTTGATAAATTTAGATCATATCTTATTGGCTCTAAAGTAATTGTATTCACTGATCATGCAGCACTCAAATACTTGCTCACCAAACAAGAGTCTAAGCCCAGACTAATGAGATGGATCCTACTACTCCAAGAGTTTGACATTGAAATTAAAGATAGAAGTGGAGCAGAAAATAAGGTGGCTGACCACCTATCAAGAATTCCACAAGAAGAAGATGGGGCACACCAAATTACAGTGAATGAAAGTTTTCTTGATGAGCAGTTGATGATGATTCAAGAGGCCCCTTGGTTCGCAGACATAGCCAACTTCAAGGCTATTGGGGAACTACCAACTAACATCAACAAGCATATAAGGAAAAAGCTAATCAAAGATGCTAAATACTACATCTGGGATGAGCTCTATTTGTTCAAAAAGTGTGCTGATGGAATCTTGAGAAGGTGTATCTCCCATGAGGAAGGACAAGAAGTGCTTTGGCAATGTCATGGATCTGCTTATGGAGGCCATTTTAGTGGGGAAAGAACTGCAGCCAAGGTACTACAATATGGGTTCTACTGGCCATCCATTTTCAAAGATGCAAAGGACTTGGTGTCAATATGTGATGAATGACAAAGGGCTGGCAATCTACCCAAGAGAAATGAGATGCCACAGAGGTTCATAATGGAGTTCGAATTGTTTGATGTGTGGGAAATGAATTTTATGGGACCTTTCCCATCCTCATACTCAAACAGTTATATATTGATGGCTATAGATTATGTGTCAAAATGGGTAGAAGCCATTGCTACTCCAACAAATGACAACAAGGTTGTAATGAGCTTTTTGAGGAAGAACATCTTTAGTAGATTTGGAGTGCCTAGAGCCTTCATCAGTGATGGAGGGACACACTTCTGCAATAGGCAACATGAAGCACTCCTCTCTAAGTATGGAGTCAAGCACAAGGTGACAACTCCATACCACCCATAGACCAACGAACAAGCTGAAATTTCAAACAGAGAGCTTAAAAGAATTCTTGAAAAAACTGTTAGAAGCTCAAGAAAGGATTGGTCTAAGAAGCTGGATGATACATTGTGGACCTACAGGACAGCCTTCAAAACACCTATTGGGATGTCGCCATACCAATTGGTGTTTGATAAGGCTTGTCACTTGCCAATTGAGCTTGAGCATATAGCATTCTGGGCTCTGAAAATGTTGAATTTTGATGATCAAGTTGCTGGAGAAAAGAGGCTTATGCAACTCAATGAGTAGGAGGAGTTTAGAGATCAAGCATATGAGAATACAAAGATCTACAAAGAGAATACAAAAAGGTGGCATGATCAGAAGATAGCAAGGAGGGAGTTCACTGAAGGGAAAAAGGTGCTGCTGTATAATTCAAGACTCAAGTTCTTCCTTGGGAAGCTTAAGTCTCGATGGTCAGGACCCTTCACCATCCTCAAGGTGTTCCCCTATGGCCATGTAGAGCTTATGGAAGACAAAACACAAAGGACCTTCACTGTGAATGGCCATAGACTCAAGCATTACCTAGGGAACTCACTGGATGAGAAGAGAGTGAGCTACAACCTCAGCTAACAAAGGAAGAACGTCAAGCTAGTGACGATAAAGAAGCATGAGTTGGGAGGCACCCCAACACTCTATATTCTTTTGATTTATTGCTTTCTTAGAAGTAGTTAAAATTTGTCAATTTAGATAGTTTAAGTTTCAATTGAAAAATTGTGTTTTCTTGCCTTCTAGAAGTAGATTGTAGGTAGTGGATTAGGAATTTTAATATCAGTTTTGGTAGTTAGGAGGCCCTTATATTCTGTTTTCTTTTAGTCTGAAAATGCAATTTGATGAATACATTTGCTAATGATGAGCTATTGGGCTGAGAACTAGCTAAAGAGCTAAGTTTGGTGTGGCCACCAATTTACTTAATCTAGGCTTACCACCTTTGAACAAATCATATCTGAAGGTAAGCCCAGAGATTAAGTTTGGTGTGACCACCAATTTATTTAATCTAGGCTTACTACCTTTGAACAAATTATGATTGAAGGTAAGCCCAGAGATTAAGTTTGGTGTGGCCACCACCATACGATACCATCATCTAGCAAGCCCAATACTACTCAATCTGAAAGCATTTAATATATTGGAGAGAGCATGAACATGGTTTAATTGTGTTCAAAAAGGGGATGAAAGCAAAAGTATATGAAATGATTGGAATTATTCTACCTTTATGAACACATTAAAAACCCAATGATGAACCCAATTTATTATAATGCAATGGGATTAAGTTTGGTGTCCCAAGGGACACCCATCAGTTGCAAATTCATTCATCCATATTAAAAAGAAATGTGGAGGATTCTTTTGTCATTACTAATGGGTTTTCAGTTTTATTTTCAGGAGAGAGAATGGGGCCCACATGATTGATAGCGCATAAAGCAAAGAGGTCAAAGTGTACTTGCACTTTGGAACTCAAAACATGCAGGAAGCAAAGTGGGATAAGGATTGGCGCCTCTTCCCACGCTAGGCGCCACTCCCCAAGTGGGAAAACATTGAATTACCTTACTTCCCACCATTCGAACCACACTTTCCACCCCTATAAAATCTCTACTTTTCCCAACTCTCCTCACACTTCAAACCCCAACTCACATACGAAAAGACTCCACAAGTCCTTCTTTCTTTTCATCTCTTTTCTTTCCCCTTTACCTCTCTTTCCCTACCTCTTTCCCTTTTCTTGATTGGGACAATCAAGTCCTAAGTTTGGTGTTGGAGCAAAACTTTATTTTGCTTGCTTTCTCTTGCAACCTTCTTTAAACCTTCAAACACACTCCCTCAACCTAATGGCACCACCAAAAACCTCAGCATCAAAGAAAAGAAAGACTAAGGAACCAATCTCTGGATCCTCAAGTTTAGGTTTCAATAAGTACAAGTTCCTCTCCTTATTTAACCAAAACCAGTTTTATGGTTGGGTGAGTGAGAGGGGAATCATTCCAGAGGTTGGCTTCCAGCTGGGGAGAAACGAGCACCCTGAGATCAACAGGGAGATAAATAGTAGAGGCTGGACACTCTTGTACAACCCACCAAGGAAGGTGGTGAAAGGCTTGGTGAGAGAGTTCTACGCCAATGCTGTGCCTCAGCCAGGACAACCCTATGGCTATCTTAGCTATGTGAGGGGGAAGTCCATTGATTACAGCCCCACCAATATTGAGAGGATGCTGATGGTGAAGCAGACAACCTCCACCCGGAGCTATGAGGAAAGAATGAAGCAACAAGACCCAGGATTTGATGAAATCCTAAATAAAATATGTGTGTTGAATGTGCAATGGATAAATGACAAGGATGAGAGGCCCAACCAACTGAGAAGAAGAGATTTGAGCCCCAAGCTAGAGGGTGGCTGGATTTTTTGAGGAGGTCTCTAATCCCCACATTCAACACTTCAGATGTGACCAAAGAGAGAGCAATGCTCATATACAGTATCATGAGAGGAGAGAATGTCAATGTTGGGGAACTGATTGCCAATAATATCAACAAAGTGCTGAAAAGCACCAAGAATAGCTCAAGGTTGCCATTTTCCAGCATCATCCAAAGGCTGTGTGATGAAGCAGGGGTGGGGAAAATAGTTGATAAAGTGCTAGTGGAGTAAGAAAAGCCCATAACTGCCAAGAAGATGGCCAAAGTGGTAGCTGTCAACCCACTTCAGAGGGCCAGGGAGCATAGAGCTCATGTTCATGAGCCACATGTGCAACAACAACAAGAAGAGGAAGAGGCAGAGGAGCAACCACATTTTCTAGCACTCCAACTACCACCATATCAGCAATACCAACAATTTTCAGAGGGATTCCATTGGGAGCAAGTACAAGGAGATATACACCAAATGAAGGGAGACCTACACCATCTGAGAGAGGATGTCGACCAACTCAAGGATAATCAACAACAACAATGGAACCAAGTGAATCAGAATATACAATAACTCCAAGGGAGTTTTGAGAACCTGAAGGAGCAGCAAGACTAGATTAACTGGGGAGAGATGCAAGGCAGCCTAGGAATGATTCTGGAACGACAGCTACAACAAATGGGGAGCCTTGCTGAATTCAGACACCTTTATGAAGCAAGAACTGTAACAAGAGGGGAATATGACTACTACGTACAAACAAAGTTGAGCTACTTGTGCAATGCATTAGCCAACATGAATCCCAATTACCCTACCTATATGCAGAAAATGGAGGAACTCAGTGCACGGCAGGAAAAATTCGCATACCAGCACAAGGAAAATGTGAAATCCTACATGAGAAGGCTGGGATTTTGGAAGCCCAAGGACAAGAAAGCACAAGAAGGATCCTCCAAGAAAGATGAATCCTCCTCTTCCAGAAGAAAGACAAAGGCAAAAGGGCCAATGAACTGAAGTTGAAGCTGCTCAAGGTTGTTACGACCCATGGTTGACACTCTCTAATTTCTGCATTTTGCTTAGTTTTCTCTATGTTTTAAATTCTGTTCCTGAATAATTGCAACATTAGGATAGTTTATTTTCAATACTTAGGTTTTTTTTATATCCTGAAGTCTTTTGTGAGTCCTTTTTAATTTCAAGAAAGAAAATGCAATGTTATTTCAAGTTTTTGCAATATCAATAAAAGCATAGTTTATTTCCATAAGAGTTGTTGTGAGTTATTATAAGAGCAAGAGTAAAAGAGACTAAGACCAAGAGAGATCATTCAAAAATTAAGGGACAAGGAACAAAGTGTAGAACCTTGAATGAATTAAAAAAAAAAGAAAGCGAGTCATGAAAGGCAACTAGTCTTAGAAGGTATGACAAGTAAAGGTTAAGGGGTTTTCCTTGAACATCTATAGAACCAAGAAGTAGTAAGCAAAAAGGACCCAAGGCTCTGAGCATCAACTACTAGGATGAAAAGAAACATTAAAAAGCTCAAAAGAGTTAGAGAACTTAGTAGATGCTTGTGGTGAAGATGTGTCAAGAAGAGACTTGGGCAAGTAAATTCTTAAGGATGTTTCAACACCTAATACCATAAAACCAACTGGTTTGGGAGTGCTAATTGAAAGCCTAACTAAAGGGTTTTCTTGCGACAAAACACTTAGAGTCGTGGTCAATAAATAGAAAAGAAAGAACAACCAAAAAGAACATGAAACAACTCTTGCTACTTCAAGGTGACAATCAATAAAAGGGACCCCTGAAGCTTATACTTGAAGGAACCCTCAAGGATCTAGGAATCTTTGTGACATTGAAACAAAATTATTCATGCATATGTTAAGCACTTAGTCCTACTCTTAGTCACGTTTGCATCCATTCAAGGTCAAAGTCTCAAATCATAAAAGGGCTACTCACACTAATTTGCTTGGGACAAGCAAAGCTTAAGTTTGGTGTTGTGATGACTTACATCATCTACCCTTTTTTCTTGCATAAAAAAGACCATAAAAGAGCATAATCTCATTAGATCATTGCAATTCATGCATTATTTGATGAACATTATAGTACATTTCTTTGGAATGAGTTTGCGCTGAAATTCAGGTGAAAAAGACATCAAAAAGGGGAAGAAAACAACAAAACAAGTTGGGCGTGTGGTGCACGAAATTGTGATCTCAGGCAACGGCGCCAGAAACTCTGTACACACGTCTTAATAAATCGTTTTTCATTCACAACTTCGATACAACTAACCAGCAAGTGCACTGGGTCGTCCAAGTAATAAACCTTACGTGAGTAAGGGTCGATCCCACGGAGATTGTTGGTATGAAGCAAGCTATGGTCACCTTGCAAATCTCAGTCAAGTGGATATAAAATAGTTATGGAGTTTTCGAACATAAATAATAAATAGATAGAAAATAAGGATAGAAACACTTATATATATCATTGGTGAGAATTTCAGATAAGTGTATAGAGATGCTTTCGTTCCTCTGAACCTCTGCTTTCCTGCTGTCTTCATCCAATCAGTCTTACTCCTTTCCATGGCTGGCTTTATGTAAGGGCATCACCGTTGTCAATGGCTACATCCCATCCTCTTGTGAAAATGGTCCAAATGCTCTGTCACAGCACGGCTAATCATCTGAGGTTCTCGATCATGCTGGAATAGGATTCACCCTCCTTTTGCGTCTGTCACTACGCCCAGCACTCGCGAGTTTGAAGCTCGTCACAGTCATTCAATCCCTGAATCCTACTCAGAATACCACAGACAAGGTTTAGACTTTCCGGATTCTCATGAATGCCGCCATCAATCTAGCTTACACCACGAAGATTCTGATTAAGAGATCTAAGAGATACTCATTCAATCTAAGGTAGAACGGAAGTGGTTGTCGGGCACGCGTTCATAGGGAATGATGATGATTGTCACGTTCATCACATTCATGTTGAAGTGTGAATGAATATCTTAGAAGTGGATTAAGTTGAATTGAATAGAAAACAGTAGTACTTTGCATTAATCTTTGAGGAACAGCAGAGCTCCACACCTTAATCTATGGAGTGCAGAAACTTTACCGTTGAAAATACATAAGTGAAAGGTCCAGGCATGGCCGAATGGCCAGCCCCCATGATCTAAGAACTAGGCATCCAAAGATGATCAAAGGATCAAAAGATGATCAAAAGATGTCTAATACAATAGTAAAAAGTCCTATTTATAATAAACTAGCTACTAGGGTTTATAGAAGTAAGTAATTGATGCATAAATCCACTTCCGGGGCCCACTTGATGTGTGCTTGGGCTGAGCTTGAATGTTACACGTGCAGAGGCTCTTTCTAGAGTTGAACGCCAGGTTGTAACGTATTTCTAGCGTTCAACTCTGGTTTGTGACTTGTTTCTGGCGTTTAACTCCAGACAGCAGCGTAGAACTGGCGTTCAACGCCCTTTCAAGTCGTCTAAACTCGTTCAAAGTATGGACTATTATACATTGCTGGAAATCCCTGGATGTCTACTTTCCAACGCAATTGGAAGCGCGCCATTTTGAATTCTGTAGCTCCAGAAAATCCACTTTGAGTGCAGGGAGGTCAGAATCCAACAGCATCAGCAGTCCTTCTTCAACCTCTAAATCTGATTTTTGCTCAAGTCCCTCAATTTCAGCCAGAAAATATCTGAAATCACAGAAAAACACACAAACTCATAGTAAAGTCCAGAAATGTGAATTTAGCATAAAAACTAATGAAAACATCCCTAAAAGTAACTAGATTCTACTAAAAACAAACTAAAAACAATGCCAAAAAGCGTATAAATTATCCGCTCATCACAACACCAAACTTAAATTGTTGCTTGTTCCCAAGCAACTGAAAATCAAATGGGATAAAAAGAAGAGAATATACTATAAATTCCAAACTATCAATGAAACATAGCTCCAATCAGATGAGCGGGACTTGTAGCTTTTTGCCTCTTGAATAGTTTTGGCATCTCACTTTATCCATTGAAGTTCAGAATGATTGGCTTCTATAGGAACTCAGAGTTCAGATAGTGTTATTGATTCTCCTAGTTCAGTATGATGATTCTTGAACACAGCTATTTTATGAGTCTTGGCCGTGGCCCTAAGCACTTTGTTTTCCAGTATTACCACCGGATACATAAATGCCACAGACACATAATTGGGTGAACCTTTTCAGATTGTGACTCAGCTTTGCTAAAGTCCCCAATTAGAGGTTTCCAGGGTTCTTAAGCACACTCTTTTTTTTGCTTTGGACCTTGACTTTAACCGC